>NW_027397125.1:1633614-1768548 GCF_003265705.2 Callorhinus ursinus
AAAGAAAGAAAGAAAGAAAGAAAGAAAGAAAGAAAGAAAGAAAGAAAAGGAAAGGAAAAGAAAACACCAAAACTACAACTTTAGCATTTGTTAGAAAATTAGCATCATGGTCTCCTTTTCATTTTATCTTTCTTTTGTGGGTATGTGTGTGAATTTTTCTTCAGAGCTCACTCCAAGAAATAGAGATCTATGGAATCTATAGTTCTGTGGTAGAATTTTAAGAGAGGAGTTAAAAACATGTTCATAGGATCTTAAACACATAACTCTCATCCTCAGCATACATGACCCATATAGACTCTAAAACGGTGAGTCCTCATAACTAAAGGGGCAGCATGGGTTTACTTAAGGATTGGCACATCCATCTTGCTACTTATAAAGAAGCCAAAATAGGGGTGCCTGGGTGGCTCAGTCAGTTAAGTATCTGCCTTCAGCTCAGGTTGTGATCCCAGGGAATGGAGCCCCATATTGCGCTCTCTGCTCCTCAGGGAGTCTGCTTCTCCCTCTCCTTCTGCTGCCTCCTCCTGTTTGTACTGTCTCTCTCTGTGTCAAATAAATAAAATCTTAAAAAAAAAAAGAAAAGAAAAGAAAAAAGAAGCCAAAATACAAGGGTTGGGAGAGAAGAGACTGAGCGATTATTCATGACTCAACTTTTGGACCTCCAAAGGTAGCAGTGCCTGTGTGGTAGTCAACCCAGAGTAAGATACAGCATTCCTAGGTGATTCTATGGGATTCCAAACATCCTGCCTGCCCTTATCAACATGCTGCAGTGTCTGAAATTCCACCATCAAGTCTCATTGGGTCCTCCAGAATTAGATTATCCAAATAGGTAGAAGGGCCCCAACTGAAGGAGTCAGAAGGCACATAAGGGAGTAGGGGCAGGCTAGGGGGCTGAAAAGAAGCCATGGGCATGGAGCATACTATTCAAGGCAGGTCTAGGGCGCAGGACCTTGGGGGGAGCTTGGACAACAAAGGATATTGTGAAGGACATTAGCTGCTTGATGAGTGAAGGAGTGTTGGCATCCCTAAGAGGAGATTGCTGAAAGACCTACAAGGCTTTCCTGCTTGCTAAGTTTGCCTTGCAAGACACCAAATTTGTGAGGTCTCGTACCTCATGGGAAGGAACATTTCAACTAGGCTAGGCTTACACTTTGCCTTGTTCATCTGCCCTGCAAGAGGATTATTGTCAGAGAGAAAGGAAACAGAATTATTTTTCCTCTTCGGCGTGGGAAAACCCCACTCCCTATATTGGAATCAGAAGGAAGAAATGGTATAGTGCAAGATCTTACCTGACGATAGGCTTAAAAAAAAAAATCTACCAGGTGATGACATTTTCCACCAATATTTTCTACTCTTTTGGTGTCCCAATGATGATTTTGCTGATAACCAGAAATACCAGAAGCCTTGTCTATGGAAATCTGTTAACATCTTTTTTAAAACATTATGTATTGCTTTACTACTTCCTTTTATCTTTAGGATGACTAATATCTTTCAGTCGGGTGTGTTGAGCCAAAATTATTTCGTCAAAATTATATATATATATGTACATATATAAATATATTAAATATCTATATGTTTTGCACACCTATATACATATAGGTGTTACTACTATCCAAGTAAGGACATAAAGAAAGGTCAGGATCACAATAAGACTGCTAGAAAGTCCCTTGTAGAATTTTTATTCAAGGATCTAAATATTGAATTAAGCGAAGAGTAATGCAGTGAGAAATACTAGGGCTTCACTGGATGAGGGAAAAAAAAAACAATTCGTGATATTTCCTGCCCTACATCCATGGTGAGTATTCAGCTCGATTAGAGAGATACTCTCATTTGTAAGAGCCAAAGCCTTTCATCATTTCTGGGGATGGCATCCATTAAAGGCAGGCCAGGTGGTGCCAAGTGCACTTGCTGAAAGAAATCACATGGTTTCATTATGAAAAGGAATGACAGAAGAATGGGTAGTCCAGACCAGCTGGATGCATCTCTGCCACTTTCTTGGTGTGTGTGGGCATACACACATACTCACACATACACATACTCCAGAAAAAGAAGACTTCAGAAGCTCTGAATTTGTGGAGGCAGAAATTGAACCTGGTACCCATGGAATCTAGAACCTTCTGTTAGGATGAGCAAAGCAGTGGGTCTTGCTCATTGTGGAGAAAAAATCTGCTCATTAAACTAAGCAAAAAAATAACTCAACTATTTTATGACTTTCCAAAGCCATGAATAGCCAATTAAATGAGAAACAGAGACATTGCCACATTTTCTTCTCTGTAACAATAAGAACTTCAAACATATACAGTAGTTGTAGGGTCTGTATTGTTCTACGTGCTTAACTTAAACTCACTTAGTCCTCATAATAACCTTATGATGTAAGTATGATTACCACTTTCGTTTACCAATCGGGAAACTGAGGCACAGATAGGTTAGGTAATTGTTCAAGATCCCACCATTAATGGTTGGTACTGGAAGTGTTGATAGGAGAGTGTGGATGTCCATAAATAAAGGTATATATTCGGACACCTGGAATACATCTTACAAGGATTTCACTTAATCTCTAGCATCCTTCGTGCACCATATTCCATTCCCTTCAATGCCTACGTATGTGGAGTGGCGCATTCTAACAGAAGGAGATTGCATAATGGAAAAGGCGTCTGGGAGCCCGGCTGGCAACACGGGCTGTTCAACTGACGCTGGAAAGTGACTCAGAGGAAGGTGTTTCTGGTGTCCAGAAAAAGCCCTTACAGCACTGGCAGGAAGGATGAAAGGAAACCGGTGGGTGTTATGGTCCCGGAGAGTGTCGGCACTGCTTTCAAATTTAGTGAGAAAGTTGCACATACCTCATATAATGGGGTCTCCCCCTTATTAGCCGTGTTAGTATTAAAGCCTTTTCATACACTTCATTTAATTTTTTTTTAATTTGAATACAGTTGGCACACAATGTTACGTTAGTTTCAGCTGTAGGACATAGTGATCCAACAACTCTATACGTGATGAACCACAAGCATGTAACTACAGTCTATTATAGCACCACTGACTATATTCCCTGTGTCTGTACATACCTCATATTTCTTTCTTTTATTAAAGATTTTTATTTATTTATTTGAGAGAGAGAGAACACAAGCAGGGGGAGCTGCAGGCAGAGGGGGAGGGAGAAGCAGACTCCCCGCCAAGCAGGGAGCCTGATGCGGGGTTCGATCCCAGGACCCTGAGATCATGACCCGAGCTGAAGGCAGAGGATTTAACCGACTGAGCCACCCACGAGCCCCCATACTTCATTTTTCTTCTCCAATTACAAGTGTGACATAAATGCCAATACAGAAATGGCATAAAAGTCATGTTCAAGTTTCTTTTTCTATTTTCTAGACATACCTGGAGGTTTTAATTCATACTCCCTTTGGAGTGTGTTTGAAACTTATTCTTCTGGAGGAAGACTATGAATCTGAATGTATTCTGTAAACCTTTTGTCTGAAGGTTCAGATCACTGGGAGATCAGTCATCTTCCAAGTTATACAATTCCCACTAAATGCAAGAAATGAGACAAGGTTTCAGGTGGTTGTGTGGCTGCAGAATTAGTTTCATTGTTTTGTGTTTGATGTATTCACATATAAAGCCATTAAATGCAGCAAACTTAGAGGCCCATGACTTGCTGATGGACATGTAGCTCATTAGTGAATGAGGAAGAAGATGCAACCAGTACCGTTCCAGAAGAAAACACAAAACGTACAAAGTAGGGCAGTAGTAAGAATTAGAACTTACTGAGATGGCTCCGAGTTTACCTCTCAGTGAAAGTATCCTGACCACACGCCAGGAGCACTATACAAGGAATCCTTGCTAGACTAGATGACTTCCAATATTCCTCCTGCCCCAGCTCTAGGACTTTGTTGATTCATTTAACAGAGAACTTAATTTTTTACATGCATGGACATCTAAGCATTGGACATTTAATGAAACCATTTCAAATGGTAAGAAATTGAAAGACAGCTCTGTTAATTTTTTTGAAGCATGTGAACTTGGTTTTCTAAAAGCCAGAGAGGTGGTGGTGAGCTTTCTGCGATGCTGGGACTCAGAATTGGGGATGAGCAAGCACGCAAGGGCTGTGACTCCTGAGGCCTGGGCATGTGCAAGGAATAGACATAGTAGAGAGAAAAGAAAGGGAGGGAGGAAAATTCGAGTAACACGAGTGACAATGATCATGATGCTAATGTACTCATCACAGCAATCACATCAATTCATCACGGAAGTTCTCAATTTGCAAAGGAGGAACTGAATCTCAGGCTCATGAGTCCCAAGGTCACATTAATAGGAAGAAGCAGGACACAGACTTCAGAGCTTGACTCCTGATTTGGGGTTTGCCCGTGAGATCAGGTGGGCTCACCTGTGCAGTGACTTGCTCAGCCCAGCATGCACAGCTCTATATTAAAGACAGGTCTAAGAAGGGAAGGTCACTTCCAACTTCTGCGGTAAGCCTCAGGAATCTAAAATATCAGTGCTTCGGGCAGTCTTAAGTATATTGCTCCTCAGCCTTCCCTGAGACTCACCTTTCTTTATAATAAGTGGAAAGAATATGAATGAACCTTAGAGGTCTCTTAAATAGTGTAAACTCAAATCCCTATTTTGAAGGACTAGGAGAAAATGAAAAATGATTGCATCATTAAGAAAAAGTGTAGAAATCAAGTTTGGGTTTTGCTTTTTGACACGAACTTTGATTTGTTTCTCTATGTTTAAAACATAGTCAATGTTTTCTTTATGTTTGATTATGTTTCTCTATTCCAGGACACTTGAAAGAAAGAAAACCCTCTCTCAAACTCTTCTAGCATTATTCCATAGCCAAGAGGGTTATTACTGTGGCCATTACTATTGGCTATGGGCTAAACAGTTTCCTTCACATCTTCGAAATAGAGTAGGAAACAGTTGAGGCCAGTATAAGAGCTGTCACTCTAAGACAGTGATTCTTAACTGGGAACAATTTTGCTCCCACCTGCTGGGAGGGATATTTGTTACTTTCTGAAGTTTTTTTGTTTTTTTTGTTTTTTTTTTTTTTGAGAGACAGAGAGTGCATGCATGCACAAGGGGAAGGGAAGAAGGGCAGAGGGAGAGAGAGAGAGAATACCATGCAGCCACACCCAGAGTGGAGCCCCACACAGGGTTCCATCTCACAACCTTGACATCACGACCTGAGCTGAAATCAAGAGTCAGATGCTTAACCAACTGAGCCACCCAGGTGCCCCTGGAGATATTTTGAATGACCACAACTGGGACTGCTACTGGTTTCTAGTGGGTAAAAGTCAGGTATGTTGCTAAACATCCTGTGATGCACAAAACAGCCCCCACAACAAAGACTGATTCAGCCCCAAATGTCAATATTGCTCATGTTGAGAACCTCTGGTCTAAGACCAGATGAAATGCATGGGAGTTTACCCACTGGGTGCCACCTTTTAGGCTTTCAAACCTAAAGAACCTCAGCCTGGTGGAGTTGCCTAGAGTGTTCCGACAGGTGGCGAGGGAACATCTTTCCCATATTCTCTATTAATTTTCAAAGTTTATCGAATGAGCTTAGGTAATTACTTCTACCATCTCCTTTCTCTGTTTTTCTCATTACACAAAAGTAAACTGGCTTTTGAGAATTGTCACTGGTCTATTGTACATCATTTTTATAGCTTGATTTTAAAGCCAGAGTTTCCTCCTTTTTTTTTTTAAATAAGGAGCAGAAAATGTGGAAGAAGATTCAGAAAAACTTTTCTAACACAAAAAGGTTTCTGATTAACTACCCAAGTGACAATATTAGTAACCATTCTCAATATTTATCATTTTTAAAAGTCTGCTACTTTAAAAAATACATCTAGTTGATTAGACAACTGAATCCAAGAAATGCGCCCAAAGCAAGAACTTAGAAACACAAATCAGTTTTAAGACCTAGAAAAAAATGTTGAGGAAGAAGGCAAAAAGGTCCCAGGTAACAAAAAAGTCATAACATAAAAGGTAATATGACTTGACTATCAAGGTGAAAATGAGTACAAAGTCCAAGTATGACATTCATAATTTTTGAAGACTGTCTATATCACTTCAGCTTTGGCAAAATCCCTAGACCCACAGAGATGTCTGAGTCACCCATCTCTCATTCCTTTATTCTCTGTAAAAGGTGACCTGGGTGTATGCTCTGTGGCTGAATGTGTAGAACACGGTGAGAAATCTGAGCATAAAAGGCCACTGACGTCAATTGTAGGATGAAAAAGAAATTATTTCTCAGGTAAGTATTTGGCCTTTACTATACAAACTAGATTTTTCCGGTCTCCAATTCCTCTGAATGGTCTTAATTTAAAGATGTGTTAAAATTTTTCACTTTTGTGACTTTTCCAGGCTGTCATTTGTGTGTCTGGTATGAACCAAAGAGAATCTGAAGGTTATTTCTCAAGCTAAGAACAGAGTCAAATAATATCAATGTTGGCATGAGCTTCAAGTTCAAGAGGTTCATGATCATTTTGCTGAGCTAAGAAATAGTGGAGAATTTGAGGTAAAGTGAGTGCTAAAGCAGGAAAGCCACTGACCACAGTAACCGATTAGCATCTAAAATGGCAGCAGGCTGCTTTGCCAAAGTACCATTTCTGTATCAAGGGACAACTTTTTGCTATAAAAGTTTCACAGTTGTTCCTTACAGAGACCCTGAGAAAAATGTTAAATTGTTATTTTCTTTCATTAAGTAGGCTCCATACTTAACGTGGGGCTTGAACTCATGACCCTGAGATCAAGAGTCCCATGCTCTACCAACTGAGCCACCAGGTGTCCCTAAATGATTTTTAAATTTGGTCCATTTATACTTATTCTTTAGATATAAACTAAACATATTGAGATTACTGATGTATTTATGATTGATATAAGCTTATCTGAAGTGTATTTAATACATTTGGAAGTTAACTTTTATTGTTGTCCTTCATATTTCAAACATTAAAAGCATAAAATCAAGTTACTTTTTTTCTTTCTAATGTAAAATTTAAAATTATAAAAAATAGACTTCTTAACTCAGAATCCATCATTATTTGTACTAATTAAACAGACCCTTTTCCTGTAGGTCATTTTTGCTTTACACACACACATACATACACACACACTATATACATACACACACGTATATATCATTTATATATATTTATATATATAAAACATTTTATATACATATATATAAAACAAGTTGGTAACCCAATATAATTTCAAGGAAAATGTTAGCTCACTTACATCAAGAAACTTTTATAGATTGTAGGTTTACTAATTCAAAACTCAGATCCATTTATTCATGCAGAAATTCCAACTGACCAGAAATTCCATTTAAAATTATTCTATTTTAGGGGCACCTGGGTGGCTCAGTCGGTTAGGCGTCTGACCCTTGATTTCCATGCAGGTCGTGATCTCAGGGTCATGAGTTTGAGCCCCATGTCCAAGTCTGCTCTGCCCCTCTCCCTCCCACTCCCCTGCCCCAGGTGCTGGTTTTCTCTCTCTCTCTCTCTCTAAAATAAATAAATAAAATCTTTTATAAACAATAAAATTGTTCTATTTCGATAATAGATGAAATGTGCTGGGCACTCCTGAGGTACTCAGTCCTCTGAGTACATTATTTTATCTATGCCTCACAACAACCTTAAGAAGCAGGAACTAACATTATCTTCATTGGACAGATGCAGACATTAAGGCAAAGAAGTTAAGAAACTTGCCCAAGGTCATGCAGTAGGTGGTGAAGTCTGATTTTAAAGCTGAGTTTCCTTGACTTGGAGCCAAAACTCTGAAACAGAGCACCATAAACTTTTCATTAGTCTAGGTATTACTTTATGGACTACGACAATAAAAGCACATTGTTTTAAAGTAATCTCTAGTTAAGAATTAATCACAAATTCAAACTGACTTTTCTTTTAGTTCCAATTACTAAGCTTTTAACATATGTTAACTAATACCCTTTTTCTCAAACCTTAAAGTGTTTTTGCAATAAAATTTTATTCAATTTCAGTTAAAAGTTGTATAAAATTTACTATAATTTTCCATCGAAGAGAGCCATTAATACTATAAGCTAAATTTAGCAATATATGCCAAGAACCTTAAAACATTTATACTCTCTAATTTAGAAACTCAATTTCTGAAGAATTTATCCTCCAGAAATGGTTAAAATGCATATAAACATTTTATTAAAAACATATTTATTTATATGTATTTATGAAATCAAAATTTGGAAGTAATGAAAATACATGGAGAATGGCTAAATAAATGATGGGATTGCCATTTCAAGTGATGTTTGTACAGAGTTTATTAGACCATGGAAAAATACTTGTGTGATATGTTTATTTTGCTTAGAGTGTGAGACAGAGAAGTATAGAAATACAGAGCAAGACTTTAGTCACGACTGTGTAAGATACTTTCCAGAGTTGCAAAATTGGAAGACCCCAGAACATGTTTAAAATGCTTTTCTATTTTACTTCTATTTTTCCAAATGTTCTGATTTAAAATTATTGGCACATACTACATTTAAAATGGAAAAATACATTTGAATTTTCTTTTTAAAAAAGTCATAGGTCAGCAAGATGGCGGACTAGGAGGTCCTTTGCTCCTGTCCCCCCACAACAACAATAATTTGGCAGATATCCTGGGATAAAAATGCCTTTGTGGAAGATCTAGATCCAGGCTGGGGGATGTGAAACCCTGGTGGAGCCCATTTGGAGAGCCCTTTGGAGAAAGCAGGCCCATCGCCATGTGGTAGACTCAACAACAATGTTCTGGCTCCAGACCCGGAAGTAGCCCTGTGTGCCTGTGGACTTGCTACAGCCCCATTTGGCATTGGTCCTATGGGAGGAATCACACCCACCCTCTCTGGGAATCAGGTTCGACTTGCCACGAATCCTACAGGTACAGCTGAGGTAGTGAGTATGGTAAAGAGATTCCTAGTTAGAAAAGACAAAGAACTCAGTTCCTTTAAGTACGAACCACAGGACTATTAATGTGGGTGCTCCAGTAGATGGCCATTATCCTGGATATGATAGAGACCTCCTTGGAAATACCAGGAGCCCAGCATGCCCACACCCAGTATGCTTATTGGTTCACCTGGATACACTCTATGCTGACATGTCTACAAACAGTTGCCTTTGAAAGCCACCACACTGTCATTGAGAGAGACCAAAGGGAATCCGTACAATGAAATGACTTTCATCTCTTGCTACTCAGAAGGTTGCTTTTGTTCACAAGCTGGGGGGAAAGGGGAAAGAATGAATGGGGGTGGGAATAAATTCCTTGTCTTCTAGGACATGCAAAGTTTCATGTCAACTTGAAGGACCATACAGAGATGGAGAAAGGCCTCAGTCATGTCCAGTTAAGTTCTTAGTGCATATATTTTTTAAAGATTTTACTTATTTATTTGAGAGAGAGAGCACGAGCAGGGGGAAGGGCAGAGGGAGAGGGAGAAGCAGGTTCCCCGCTGAACAGAGAGCCCTGTGTGGGGCTCCATCCCAGGACCCTGAGGTAATGACTTGAGCCAAAGGCAGATCCCTGACCAACTGAGCCACCCAGCTGCCCCATTAGTGCACTTTTTTTTTTAAGATTTTATTTATTTGACAGAGAGAGACACGGTGAGAGAGGGAACACAAGCAGGGGGAGTGGGAGAGGGAGAAGCAGGCTTCCCGCCCAGCAGAGAGCCCGATGTGGGGCTTGATCCCAGGACCCTGGGATCATGACCTGAGCCAAAGGCAGATGCTTAAAGACGGAGCCACCCAGGCACCTCCTTTTTAAAAAGAAGAACATAGCAATACATAGTATGAAAATAATGTTATACTTAAAGATTGAATTCTTTCAGTGTATCTTTAAGACACTATAAAACCTCTTTCTGGGAGATAATATTAAAAATATAAATTAAAAGATTCCATGATAGTGTAATTTTTAAAAATTTTTATAAAACATCCCCTGCGAAGGTGTTCATGGTCAACAAAGTTAGGGAAACATTGCATTTTGCTACCATCTTCTTGAATATTGACAGTGTGTGTCGGCATATTACAAGCTCCTAGAAGTCCCACAAGATAGAAATGTGTTTAACTTTGCTTATCTCATTGTTTGTCTAACCTAATGAATCACAACCCCATTTTTTTTTAAATATAAAGAAAAGTGACACAAAACACACCTTGGGAAATGTTGCTCTAGGTTCCCCAGTGTCCAATCTCCTTTTCTTTCTTAGTCTCTTCCCTCATATGAGACAACTCCAGACCTCAAGCCACGTCTCCCTCACCCCTTTCCCAAGCTCCCCCTACTTCCTATCTAGAATACAACCCAGACACTGGCGATACCGACTAGTTCCTGGGATGTTGCCAGTGAGGACAGTACATCTATGCTGATCTGAACAGAATCTATGTACAACTAAGAGAAGAAGCTGCTCAACCCCCTCTAGTTAGTCTTTCATCTCCCCAACCCAGCCAAAGTTTAAGGAGATCTCCTTGGTTTTTTTTGTTTTTGTTTTTGTTTTTTGAACTGGACATCTTTCCAGTAGAAACTCGGCACTGGCTGAGGTACCAATTAATTTTGCATAAGCTGCCATAGCACCATTAGATGCTAATCCGTTCATTCATAACCACAAGGTATTGTGTTAGGGTCATGTACATGACTTGTGCCTCTAGCCCTGTGGATTTATTTAGTGCTTAGCCTCTAGTTCCTGCAGCTGTGTCCTTTCAATGACTGCTTTATGGTGGCCAAGAGAGTTGAGGTCGGCTGCCAGGACTCTGAGATCTGGAGGAACACATGGACACATTATTCTTTTACTCTGAAGCTATCCAATTCCTGTTCCGGTCAGATGGGGAGATAGTGGGAGAATATCTCTGAAACAGCCCAGCACTTAGTGTTGATGATATTACTCATGCCTGACATTATTGCAAAAAAGCAGGCTGAAGTCTACCCATAGTGTGTTCTTCAGTGGAAGGTTAATTACTAATGAAAGTGTAATAATACAAAACATAATTCTGAATGTAGCTCCTGGCTTTATTTGTAAGAACTACTATGGGGCCATTATTTCCTTTATTCTAAGACTACACATTGGATCCAGTCTGTTTCAAACAAGAGGCCATGAAAGAGGGCTTACTATGCTAATTGAATACTAATGAGGCTTTTGCTTAAGTTGTTTTGTGTTACAATTATTTGCAACTATATTTCTTCTGTACATACCTACAAGGGACAAAATACTCAAATGTAGCAAGATTCTCACTTCCCCTGAATATTTAGAAGAAAGTATCTTGCCACTTTTTCTCCTGTACTTGTAACATTTGTAAAGGGTTTTGTTCCTCACTAAGGAAAAGCAAAATATCATCATCATTATTACTGGCCTTTGTCCACCGTGGCTTTCATCCAGATTCTAAC
Organism: Callorhinus ursinus; assembly: GCF_003265705.2. NCBI lineage: Eukaryota > Metazoa > Chordata > Mammalia > Carnivora > Otariidae > Callorhinus > Callorhinus ursinus. The sequence goes on from NW_027397125.1 coordinate 1,644,982, forward strand.
CAGTGACTCTGTGACTAACAATCTGAGTCACTAAGTTTCATATGTTTATGTATTTCAACACAATTCCCAGGCCAAGAGTTTTATTTATTTATTTATTTATTTTCATGTTTCAGGGCTGAGGAAAAAATAAATGCCTTTCTGTATTTTTGAATCCAGTGTTACTGAGTGACAGACTAAGCAACTCAGCACATAGATTGAATTGCTCCTTCAGTAACAGATTAGTATGGTCAAAAGTTTAAAAACTACTGAGGTGTCAAAAAATCAGTATGTATTCTTAGGACAAAAGTCTTTTGGCCTGGTGGAGAATTCAGGTAAATACAAATATTTGTGATTTTACCATGGTAATGACACAAGATAATCTCAGAATTTAAAATGCAGGGAATGTCGGGGCTACTGGGTGGCTCAGTAAGTTAAGTTGACTCTTGATTTCAGCTCAGGTCATGATCTTGGTGTCCTGGGATTAAGCCTTGCATTGGGGTCCTCACTCAGAGGGGAATCAGCTTGAGGATTCTCGCTCTCCCTCTGCCCCTCCCCCTGTTTGTGTGCACTCTCTCTCTCTCTCTCAAATAAATCCCCCCCCCAAAAAAAGTGAAATAAAATGCAGGGAATCTACCACTAAAATGTGATACAGAGAATGACAGAAAAACTCAAGTATATTTATTGGTTATTAACTTAGCAAAGAGATACCTCTTTATTCTTACAGCCCCTTCAAAGAAATATCAGAAAATGGACATTCTGAGCTCAAATATCCCTTTTTTCGTGTAGAAAATTCCATTATTTTAATAATTTTCTCATTTTCCTTATCAATTCTCATACCAGCCCCAACTTGTCCCTAGACTATAACTGTTCCCGATTGGTCTATCACACCCATCTTAAAAAGGCAATTACCCTGTCATTTTCAGATCAACTAACTTTACAGTCATTTGCTCATACATTTTCGCAGTATCTCAGATTAGTAACACCTTACAGTTTCATGGGATTTTTCTGAAAATTCTCTTGCCTGTTATCTTATGTTAATCTCGTTCATTATATGCAATAGAACAGTAATGTATTGCCCCCTCTTATAGATGAGAAAATTGTGGCATATTAAATTGATGTAATTGGCTTAGCCTCATTGGCTAAGACCATAAGGATTGTTACCAAAAAAAAAAAAAAAATCGGAATTCTAGTGCAAAGCTATTCCACTAGACACATAACTGAAATTTGAGATTTTAAAAGAATTTTTGCCTCTAAGTTCTCATAACCCAAGATTAAGAATTAAGCCTGGCCAGATGAGTTGTTATTCTTGGATACTGGTCCTTGCAATTACTATTCATGATATCAAGTGTTACATCGCATTACTTTAATGCTGCCCAAAGTATCAAAGTATAATTAGATCACACAAAATGTCATCCAAATACGACAAGATAATAAATTTACTTTTAAAAATGATTTGTTTAAAAAAAACAGGTATTTTTAAAAACTAGAACAAAAATCCAACTAGCTGGTGTCAACTTTTGTATTGCTAGTATAATTTCTATCAAGTTCTTGGAAAATTCATTGATCAATTATACTTGAAATCTCATCCTTTTCTTCTCTAGTTTCTTTCACTCCCAAGATCTTTAAGTCAATGCAATAAATTCTAGAGTACTCTCGATTTGCAACACCCAAGTATGGGTACCACTCACCACAGGTGGCCACTGAAAACTTTAAATGTGGCTACTTTAAACTGAGATGTGCTGTAGGCATAAAACACAGTAGATTTCAAAGATCTATTAGGAAAAAATGAATAAACATCTCAATAAATGTTGAAGTGATATTTTTCCTATATTGGTTTAAATAAAATGATTATTAAAATTAAAAAAAATTGTTCATCATTCTGTGGTCTTCTTAGGATGTCCTATACAGGTCTAGACAGGATGTTCTTGAGCATACATTCATATGATTCCTGTTGTCATTCAAGCAAGTTATATTTTTTCATCGTGATCCCATTTGGTTTTGCATTTAAATTAATGGCCTTTCTAAGGAAAAATTTACCCAGAGTTTCTCTTCCATGTTCCACAGTGCCTGGGCTGGGCCCAGAGTGGGTTGCTTTTTTTCTGTTTAGCAGCTACACCTGTCATTTATTTTGAGGCCCCTGCCCCTGATCTGACTGACCCATGACCCACGCTGAGCCTCTTAGGGGTAAGCTTGATTTTGCAGCAGTAAGAAGATAACATGGGATACTTTACAGAGTGGTTCGAGAACCACCTGCCTTTCCCTCATCTGAGGTCTTGGTAGCACGGATTTCCACGTCCGACCCCAGGGCTTCTCCACATGACCTGCGGGGTAGGGTTAAAGTAGATGAAGCTGCTTTCACCAGCTCCGCAAGCGAGTGTCGTGAACCCTATGGTTTGATCACACCCCCGTGATGGTACTTTTCAGTTCCTGGAAGTTTTAGTGACGGTGGTTGTGAAGATACTTCCTGGGCTTGGTTTTTGATAACGTCAGTGGAAGATGGACTTTCACCTTTGGGAAAAGAGGTGAGAGGCAGACTATAAAAATGGCCCTGAGCAAGGACCTCTGACAAGGACGGGCGAAAATGTTTACCTGCACACCAGGAAACAAGATTACCCAGTGTCCAGCACCGTGCTGGGTCTCCGAGGATCTCCGCGATCCACGGAGCTGTCTTCCTTCCCCTGCGCTGTTATCCGGGGAAGCCGATCAACAGTGCTGAGCAAGGCCACGTCTGAATGACGAGTAACTTTCCAACTTAGAGCGACATTAACTGCTTGGTGGTTATTTTCCCCTCAAACCAAGCAAAATCAGCATTCCTCTCCCTGCCGTGTGCCAGAACCCAAACCCGAACAAAACAAGTCTTTTGGAGAGAGAGGCCTGAGTCCGAGAACTGTGCTCAGCTCGGGGCTGCAGACCCAGGACGGGGCTGCAAAGAATGCAACGGGACAAGAGCGAGCAGGGGAATGAATATATACTCAAGGAAAGCGGGGCCCTTGAGGAATGGACGAAGAACCGGCACATTCGGTGGGGGGAAGGCTGCATTAGGGGTTCAATTAACAAAAGATTCATAAAAGAAGCTTTCGAATCTGAGAGCGATTGCTTTAAACTGCAACCCGAAACCATGAAAGTCTGGCCACAGGGTCTCACAAAAGTGGTAAAGTAGATAATTTGTAAAAATGTCTCTCCCTTTTCCTCCTTAATGCGGTGAAGGAAGGGCCCTATTTCAGATTCCGGATCCTAAACTGCGGGCTTGGGCCGGGATAAAAGCAATCACAGGGCTCTTTCAAACTGCGGGCTGGGCAGTTCGACGATTTTAAAAAAAACCCATTTGGGAGAGTTTCGTCCACAGCCGTACTTCGAGAACATCCCATAGCGCAGACTCTGTCACGGATTTTACTTGGGATAGAGAGCGCATAAAAATTAGCAGGCAGGATTCAAAGACATTGTTCGCCTGAAAGCCGGTGATCACAGCCTTAGGGAGGCGGGGGCCATGGGAATACTTTCTCTTGCTGTAAAATTCCAGCTGCGGGCAGCCGCGTCCTCCCGAGTCCCAGCGGGGAGCAGGCGGCGGGGGCTCCGGGGCTCCGGGGCTCCGGGGCTCGCAGACTGGCGGGCGGCGGACGCGAGGGACGCGCCCCGGGACTGCGCTCAGGTGGAGCGCTCACGGCTCGGCAGCTGCGCCCCGCGCCGCCCGCCCTGCGCTCCCGGCCCGCATCGCCGCCCGCGCCCCGGGACCCGCCGGGGGAGGGGGCCCGGGCAGGGGGACGCGGCGGCCGAGCCGCTGGAGCCGCGCCAGGCGCGGGGTCCGCGGCGCGCGGTCCTTCCCCGCTAGCTGGCCCGGGGCGGGGCGGCCCCGTCTCCGTCCCCGTCCCCAGTCCCATCCCCCTCCCAGCCCTTCGCTCTCCCAGATCCTTCCCGCGCCCTTCTTCCCTTCCCGCTTTCCCCGGGAGAAACATGGCCGGGAGCAGCGAGGAGGCGCCAGACTACGGGCGAGGCGTCGTGGTAAATGCAAACTCCCGATTTCTGGGCTGAGTCGTGCGCTCCCCGCTCTCTCCCCTCCCCTCCCTTCTTGGCACCCTCCTTTTAGATTAAATGCCTGAAATGCATTCGCGTGAAATGCGGGCGGGCCACTGCTTTGTTCTCCCGTCCCGGAGCTGATGGCTTCCATTCTCCCCTCCCAGCCGCCCCTCCCCGCGCGCGACCCGACCCAACACTTAACAGCCCTGCACCCCGTGTTGTCAGTGTCCCCTCCGCGCCCCTCCCTCCCCTCCCGGGCCAGGAATCAGATACTCCAGCGCTGACCCTGTGTGGTGCCGGGTCCCCACTCCTGCTAGCCACGACGAGTCATCTTTAGGAGCAGGGCGGGTCTGTGAAGACCCTCGCGGGCTACTCTTGGGGGCCTCCCTCCCTTTGCCTTCCCCCTGACCCCTCCAGCGCAGGCTTCCAGTTTGGTTTCCAAAAAGATACTGAAGATTCTCCAGGGCAGCTAGGAAATAAAGTAGCTCAAATGGACGGAGTTTGAGCTTTGAAACGTGGGTTGGGACCCTGGGGTCTTTGCACAAGATGGACACAGGCTAGTGCCTCCGGAGCGTGAGTCTCCTTGTCAGCAAAAGGGAGACACTGAGTGCTTGACCCGTTGAACGAACTGGAGAGATCGTAAAATATCTGTCTAGTAGTGTGTCGGGAGGGGAGGATGTGGGATGATGGGTTCCCAGACCAGAGCCCCTTTATCCCTGGGAATCCCTCAAAGAGTCAATCAGAGGGTACCCATCTGTCAGCGTCCTGGAATCAAATCTGCTCTTGCCCTGTGGCCACTGGACTCTGCTCCTAGCTCCTGTCCAGAATGGTTTCTATAGAAGGTGGTGGTTATTACTGTGTCAGGTTTAACAGAGGTGAGGGTGGAGAGTGGGACTAACTTGCTGCATTAACATTTCTTTTTTCAGAGCTTTGTGGTATTCACAGATAACCTGTGTGACTATGCATGGATTGCTGGAGTATGGGGTTTGGGGAAGGAAACACCACACACTCACACAGAACTAATCAGGTTGAACTGTGTTGCTCAGTTCTTAATTTATCAGCAGGACCTTTCCATCTTCAAGAACGAGGAATTTAAATTTATTTATTTGACTGTCCTGCCGGGTTTCCAGGTGGTGTTCTAGGCTCTGCAGATAGAGCAGGGAACCAGACAAAGCCCTGTCTTCATTGGGCTTACATTCTAGAGAAGAGGCATATAGGCAAGCAAATAAAGAAGAAAATTTCACATAGTGATGTGTGCAGTGAAAAGAGAAGAGAGGGTTGAGATACGGAGTGATTGGAGGAGGGCTGGGGAGCAGAGCAGTACTGCTTTTGCTCAGGTGGTCAGGGTGGTCTCTTGGCAGCGATATTTGAACCATGACCTGAAGGGTGAGTAGGAGGTAGCCACGTGAACACTCGGAAGAAGAGGTACTGGGCATACCGATTGCAAGGAAATCATTGTATCCTGAGAAGAAATCCTCACACCCAATTTATGCTTAAAAAAAAAAAATCACTCCCGTTGCCATGGAGAGAACATTTAGGCCTGGGGGTGGGGGAGGAATGAACATATAAAAAGGGAAATAAGTTCAATTCTGGACAAATTGAGTCTGTAAGGCCTCCAGGTCAAGATGCACTGCAGGCAATTTGAAATTTGTATTTGCAATTGAGGAGAGTGATTGGATAGACTTGGAAATCTTCAGAAAATAGAAAAATATCTGATGCTTGGCTTGGATAGGAAGGCCCCGTGAAAATGGGAAAAAAATTATAAACTGCTGTTATGGGTAGAAACCTGGAAATCCCCACATGTAAGAGGCGGAGTGTCCAGCAGAAGTCCGATAAAGAGACCAAGAATGACTAGCAAAGCCGGAGAGGACAGACAGGGTGGTAGGTGTCTAGGGAACAGAGTTTTGTGGAGGGGCGAGAGGGGCCATTAAGAGCGTCAGATGCTGCAGGAAGAGCAAGCAGGACAAAGATGGAAAAGAGGCCATTGTATTTCACAATTGCAAAGCCATTAGTCGTGAGAATCATTTAAACAACCATCCCATCTTTAGAATGGCTACAATATAGCACTACTCTTTAATAATACATGCTCTTAGAAAGGAATTAGGTAAATTGATATGACTAATAAGATAGGCAGATTGTTAAAGTCTAAAAAGCAAATGATGGAACAGTATAAATAGCCCAATCTATTAGTATCAAAAGAAGCTCTCTGGGAAGCAAGGTAATTTTTTGAGAAAGACGGTGTGAGGCAGAGAGAGGACCTCATGAGCGGTTGGAAACAATGTGTCATGGGGATGGCCCCTGCATTTATGCTATTTTCTCCAGTAGAGCTTGGCATAATTAGACAAACTCAAGTTGGATACAGGGAGGGAAGGCAAATTCAGAGCGAGTTCAACGTGCTGGGGAAGCCCATGGCATTTAGGGTAGAGAGGAAAGGCAAAGCTCAGGAAGGTACCTATACAGGGAAAATAGAGAACCTTAAAGATGGTTGCAAAAAACCAAACGGAAGTTTTAGTACCAGTGGAAAAGGGGGGCAGGTGTTGATAGTGAACGTTTATTGAGCACTTACTATGTGGTTTCCCTGAATTATTCATTAACTCCTTGCAAATCCGTGAGGGAGGAATATAATTGACATTTTACAGAGGAGGAGACGGAGGCCCTGAGAGATTAAGAAAATCCCCAAGGTCACATACTAGCAAAGGACGGAAACAGGATTGAAGTCAGGTTTTACTCATGATGCTACATAGAAAGCTATGATTGCAGGGAAGTCCTTCCGAGGTGGGATTGCTCTGGAAGATTGGATGTGGCATAAAGATTAAGTAGTTTGGGTTAAGGCAGATGAAGGAGCCACAGGATGAAGTGGCTAATAGGATGATGGAGGCAGGTTTGGGGGCTGTCCAGAAATGAGGTGCAGAAGAAAATTCCGAGTTGGTAGAAACTTTGCGATGAAGATGGCAGGGGGGCATAGAGCTGGATGACGTAAGCATAAAACAAGAAGCCTGGTTTGTGCAAGAGAAGGGAATATAACGAGATTTAAGATGGCGCTTGCCTACAAATGGCTTTCCGTTGAATAGGGGAGGTAAGACATTAGTAGATTATTAACAGTAAGCAGTAGCAAATGTTAATTGCCAAGTAAGAGTTGTAGACCCCAAGTTCAGAAACTTTGCTCAGGATTGACTGGTCCCTTGATCTAGAGCCGGAAGGTCACCAGCCCATGATTGGTACATCTTTGTTCCTTCTCAGGGAGAGAGAAAGCTCTCTACTCATCTGGCTTTTGGGGATCAGATTCTTAGATATGTTTTGTTTCTAACAAAGCATTATCAAGAGAATCATGGCTAGTACCTACACAGTGGGTTTGGAAGGAATAAGAAGAAAAAAATCTAAAATAATTGTTGTGCTTCCGTTATGGGTCCCCCCCCCCCAAGAATTGGGGCAGTATTGGAGATAAGTAATCAGATAATCCAACTAAAACACAACTTTACCAGGTTGGGTGCCCAACCCGCCACAGAAGAGGAAGGCCTGTGTGATACAAGGTGTCATGTGGTCTGGTACGTCCCCTTTATTCCTCTGGGATCAGAATCTGGAGCCTTTTTTTAGGGAACTGTTTCTACACATTGACTCAAAGTGTGGTTTGAGGGCGCCTGGGTGGCTCAGATGGTTAAGCGTCTGCCTTCGGCTCAGGTCATGATCCCAGGGTCCTGGGATCGAGTCCCGCATCGGGCTCCTTGCTCAGCAGGGAGTCTGCTTCTCCCTCTCCCTCTGCCTCTCCCCCTGCTTGTTCTCTCTTTGTCTCTCTCGCAAATGAATAAATAAAATCTTAAAAAAAAAAAAAAAAGACAAAGTGTGGTTTGAGTCACCTCCTTGCCTGGGCTAGGTGTTGGATGTTGGATGTTCCTGTGTGGGACTTCTTGGAAGCAGAGCTGAGGGATGAGACTCCTTTCCTCCCTGACAGTCGAGGGGTAGATGTGAGCCTGAAGAGTGGTGGCAACCTTGGTCACTGACTGAAGGAGAGAGTGGGGGCCCAGCGTGTGGGGCTCAGGCACAGAGAGGAGCAGGGATTTGCTTTTTGTATGTGTTTCCAAACTACTTTTCTCCCTGGGGGAAAAACCTGAAAAATGGTGCAAGAAATATGCTAAGCAAAAAAAAAATTATTTTTAATGGCTTAGAAAGAAGGTTTTCAATACATCTTCCAATGGGAAAAAAGAGACGCTGAATGAGTTCTAGGGTTTGAATTTTGTAGAAAATGGCTCAGTTAATGTGTTTGCCACTTCCCCAGCCTAGCCATGTTTTTTTGTGTCTTTGGACAGAGAAAGCTTTGTTCTGACTAAACTTAGAGCATATTATCTGTGATACTGAAACTATTTAAAGATTTCTTGTTTGGATTTTTTAAAAAGCAGATGAATAAGATAATTATCTTATTCTACAGTTCATAGCAGCCTGCATTCCTTCAGTTTTAGGACTTATTTGCAATGCAATTTGCATGCACCATTAAGAATTACAAGGAGTAAACCAGTAGTTTCCTTTATTTAAAAAAAAGCATAGTACTTTTTTTTCTCCATGATAAGTGTATGCTTTAATCCCCATCACCTATTTCACCCATTCCCCCCACACCTACCTCCCATCTGGTAACCAGCAGTTTGTTCTCTATAATTAAAGTCTGTTTCTTGATTTCTCTCTCTCTCTCTTTATTTTTCCTTTGCATGTTTGTTTTATTTCTTAAATTCCCCATATGAGTGAGATCATATGGGTATTTGTCTTCCTCTGACTTATTTCACCTAGCATAATACTCTCTAGTTCCATCCATGTTGTTGCAAATGGCGAGATTTCATTCTTTTTTTATGGCTGAATAATATTCCTTCGTATACATACCACATCCTCTTTATTTGTTCATCTGTTGATAGATACTTGGGCTGCTTCCCTAGTTTGGCTATTGTAGAAAATACTGCAATAAACATCAGGGTGCATGTATCCCTTTGAATTAGTGTTTTTGTATTTTGGGGGTAAATACCCAATAGTGTGACTCCTGGATCATAGGGTAGTTCTTTTTTTTTTTAATATTTTATTTACTTGAGAGAGAGAGAGGAGAGAGAGGAGAGAGAGCACGAGCAGGGTGAGGGGCACAGGGAGAAGCAGACTCCCCACTGAGCAGGGAGCCTGATGCAGGATTGGAGCCCGACACGGGATTTGAACCCGGGACTCCATGATCATGACCTCAGCCAAAGGCAGATGTTTAACCAACTGAGCCACCCAGGTGCCCCAAGGGTAGTTCTATTTTTAATATTTTGAGGAACCTCCATCCTGTTTTCCACAGTGGCTGCCCCAGTTTGCATTCCCACCAACAGTGCACGAGGGTTCTTTTTTCTCCACATCCTCGCCAACACCTGTTGTTTGTAAACCAGTAGTTCCTTTATCTCTAATTGTCTTTTTTTTTTTATCTCAACAAGGAAAACACCCTATTTCAGACTCATTGGCAAAGGCCAGTATGAATTATAGAATAGTTTTAGAGAAATACATTTCTTCTATTTTTAAACGTGTAACTTTAACTAGGGTAACAAGACGTTGACAAATAGGTTTGAGGCCTTTCTGTAAATTAATTAAGGCCTTTAATTTGCAAGTTAACCCATGTTGTTTCAACACACCTAGATGGTTAACACTTATCCCGGAAGTACTATAGACCAGATGATGATTTTGTAAGAGTTTTATTTCCGTTATATATCTTACTGAATCCTCACAATAGCCATGCGAGGCAGGCACTGACTCCATTTTATAGATGAACACACCGAGGCGCAGAGAGTTAAAGTCCCAACTTAAGTCCCACAGCTATAACCCCCCCACCCCCCACAGGTGCTGGGCTTCTAAGTCTGAGTGCTTGACCACTACTTCGTGCCGCCTTTGACTACAGGTTACCACGATGGCTCTTATCAATAGGTTGGTTTTGCCATTTGCTTATCATTCTTTTCTTCTTTTTGACATCAGTTATTAGGCACTTATTATACACCAGGAAATGTCCTAGGAACTCTTAAGTAAATCTCTCTCTCTCCCACTCATTCTGTTTGTTTGTTTTAAACAATAGACGTGTATTTCTCATAGTTCTGGAAGCTGCAAGTCCAAGATCAGTGTGCTGGCTGATTTCATTTGGTTAGGACTCTCTTGCTGGCTTGTAGATAACTGCCTTATTCTTCCCATTGTGTCCTCACATGGCAGAGCGAGGGGGGGGGGGAAGATGGGGGAGAGAGAAAAAAGAGAGAGTGTGCTAGAGAGCTCGCTGGTTTTTTCTTAGAAGAGCACTAATTCCATCATGAGGGCTCCACCCTCATGACCTAATTACTTCCCAAAGGCCCCACCTCCTCATGTCATCACAATGGGGGGGGATAGGGCTTCAACATATGAATTTTAGGGGGGGCACAATTCAGTCCATAGCACTGTAGAGGCTGCTTCCTTGCAGCAGATCCTCAAATGGGGTTATTCCTGACTGCTTTGGAGACTCTCTGTTCTCTGTTAATCCTCACACCAACCCTGACCATAGGTTTTATTGTGTCTTGTTTAAAGGAGGGGGAAACTGAGTCTCAGGCAGGATGAGTACTTTCCCTAGCATCACAGCCAGTAAGGATCAGAGCTAAGCTCTAGAACACAGAGAGGAATGTAGGCTCTGAGAGGCAGCCAGAACCGGGGGGGCAGGGGGAGAGGGGGGGAAGGGGGGACAGTAAGGGATTTGCATGGTAGGAAGAATGGGCTCAGAAGACCACTAGTTAATGATGCCACCACCTGGAAGGGCTCCAGGAAGTGGAGTGCGGAGTGTGTGTGTGGTCTGGAAGGGGAGCCAGAAAATGCCGTGCACTTGAATGATCTCCCTGGGGCCTCATGTGGGTTGGGGTTCTTGTCTGGCCTTTACCGTGGCCTGCCAGAGGATCTTCTGGAGGCTCCTCACGTACAGCTGCTGTTCAGGCTCTGACAGGGAACTCTGGTGTTGATGGTTACAGCAGGCGCAAGGAGTTCTCAGGGCTGGAAAACAGAGTTGCTCTGTACAAATTCAATAGTTGCACCCAGCCAATTTGCGGATAGAGGCAGAGCAAAAGTGATACTTTTCAAAGAGGCAGATGACACACACCATTTGGCTAACAATCTGCCCCTGGTAGATAGGAATTTCCAGAGCCTTGAGCAGCAGTGCTCTTTATGCAAGGAGGCAAATCGAGACAAATCAGTTTGGGCTGGAGCTCAGGTAGTCTTGGATAGTCTGTGGATGGAGAATGTGTCATTCATTAACTCATTGAACATTTTTGAGCACTTACTGTATTCCAGATCAGTGTTCTGAGCACTGGGGTTTCCACAGTGACTCAGACGTAGTCTCTGTCAGAAGGCACTGACATTCTAGTGGGAGGAGACAAGACAAAGCACACAGACATACATGTGTCACATCCAGTGGGAGCACATGCTGGGAAGGAAAGTAAAGCTGGGGAAAAGGAATATAGAGATGAGAAGGAAGGAAGGGGGTGCTATTTTCTATAGGTAATCAGGTAAGTCCTCTCTGTGGAGGTGACATTTAAGTGGGGACTTGAAGGAAGTGAAGTGTAAGCCATGTAGAAATCTGGGGGAAGAGTATTGTAAGCAAGAGGAAGAGCAGGTGCAAAGCTGTTGAGGCAGGAGCATCCCTGGCATGTTCAAGGATCAGCAAGAAGAACGTGGCTGAAGCAGAGTAAAGGAGGTAGAGAATGCCTGCAGACAAGTCAGAGAGGAAGCCCCCATGGGCCATGGTGAGGACTCAGGATTGTACTCAGAGAAAAATGGGGAGCCCCTGAAAGAAGACGAGAAGAAGACAGCAGTACTCTGGCTGCCATGTTGGAATGGGGTGGGGGTGCCAGGGTGGAAGCAGGGAGGCAAGTCTGACAGCTATGGCATGGTCCCCGGAGAAATGATGGTGGCACGGACTGGGAGGTAGCAGTTGGGATGCTGACGGTGGTCCTGGTTAAATTTTGAGGGAATTGATGATAGAATTTGCCAATGGGTTACATGAGGGAATGAAAGAAAGAAGACAACAACAACTCCAACATTTTGATCTGAGCAAATAGAAAAATATGTTGTCTTTTGCTGAGATAGGAAAGGTCTAAATTTGGAAGAAAATGAGTTTGGTTTGGCTGGTGTTTCAGAACCCAGAACTGGGGTGGGCCTGGGTGGGAGCTGGACCATAAGTTGCCCTTCCAAAACCTGAGCTAATGTTTTGAGTCCTGGATGAGGAGAAGGGTAGACAGCTGGGGGACGTGCCAGAATTAAATGATGTACAAATGGGTTCTATAACAGGTAAGACCGAGTGAGCCAGAAGCTGGCAGTGGCAAAAGTCTTTTCAAGGAGCCTGTCTGGGAGCCTTTGAAAAGACAGCTCTGAGGGCCCCATCTATGAGGAATTTGGGAGAGAAGATCAGAGAGTAAGAGGGCTGAGCAAGGCCTCCAGAAATAAGTGAGGCCTGACCTGAGCTTCTGCAGAGGGGTTGAGCTTGGGATACAGAGGGAGAGAGGGAAGGAGAAGGAGAGGGTGCAGGTGCAAGAAAGACAAACGAACAGAACACAGAGATGGGAAAGGTCACGACTGGACTGAAGCCCAGCCTGAGGATGGGGAGGCAATGATGTAGGGAACTGGGCTGGAAAATTGGGATAGCTCTGCATGATGAAAGCTTCAAGCTGAATAGCGGATGTGATGGAAGTGTGCAGGAGTCATCAAAGAACAGGAACCAGCAGGACAGCTGTGGAATGAGTTGGGCGCTAACACTTCCCTGGTGTATCCTTTCTCGGTGATCTGAAAGTAAAAGTAACTCGTTCTTCACCTTCATTTTCCCTCCCACATCTTTACTGTTCTAACCATAAAATTTGCATATCCAGTGCTAAGCAAGGGAAAGACTGGCTAGTACTCTATTCACTACATGAATAGGCCAATTTTCTGGAAGAATTTTTCCCAATAGGACTGACGGAAGTTCCCACCACAGTATATCGTTCAAGTGTTTACTGTAATGACTAGACCACTCAGAAGTTTGTGTCTACACTAATCCCAAGACACATGTACTTTAATAGGTAATCTTTCCTAGGCAGAGGAGGCTTTTACAATGCATAGAAACATAATAGTATATGTAATAACATTTATAATAATGTATGATGATACTGTCCATATTTCTAAGTCCATAAGTATAAGTCCAATATACTTATGAACATAGTGTTACTTATATTCATGATACTATATAATTTAGATATAACAAACATTTCAAACAATACTATCAGGTTAACTATAAGACATCAAATGGATATTTCTTTATATGATGCCAAAAGTTAGGAGCAGAATTCTCTGTTCATTTCAGTACTAGATCTTTTATCAGGTTTCGTGAAACAAATTACTTTCCCCCACAGAGCTTTTCATAGGTTGATAGAATGTAATCTAGCGTCATATTGATCATCAGACCTCTTTTCTGTTTTCCATATTATTCTTTTTTTCAAATGATACCCATTTTTGCTTATTTACGTTTTACAAATAAATTCCCCATGAAAAATATTGTAACCAAAATAATTTGATTTACAGATTATGGACGATTGGCCAGGATATGACTTGAATTTATTCACATACCCACAGCACTATTATGGAGATTTGGAGTATGTCCTCATACCTCATGGCATCATTGTGGACAGGTAAGTGTTGTTTCTTGTGTCAGTCTTGGTTCTGCACTGGCTGCCCCCCCCCTGCCTTGTGCAAATCATGTAATACACTTTACGACCCTATTCCTGAGTGTCTCCTATATAGGAGTAGACAGAAATTTTATAGGACAGAGAATTTGTAATAAAACGAATCTCTGCTTTAATTGAGCTGGTAACCTGGACACTTGTTCAGGGGAAATGATAAGAATATATATATATATATTCTAGAAATAGTTCCATGCAGATATTTTTACGTTCTGTGCATATATATATATATATATATATATATATATATAATATGTAACAGCCTCAAAATAACAATGTCCTGCACAAACTGATAAAAACAGGGTTTGGGAAAGCATTGCTGTTTACCTGAGGACCTCTGTCTTAGATTTTTCACAGACGCTTGAGTTAACCAGGGATAATTAGCAGGTGAACTTTACCTTCATGGGACATACCCCTGCAGCCCTGGCTTTTCCTGCAACTTGGCATATATCTCAGATCAAGCAATGTATCACAAATCAGCCAGTCTGTGCCAGGTTATGGTTTCCAGGCAGGGGTAATGTTTTGGGAATAGGCATATTTTCAACTTAAAAATATCTGCACAGAACTACTTCTAGAATGCTATTTCCAGTTCTTTCTGACCCGTCTATATAGAGATCCTTTAGCTCCTTCCTAGCCAATTGGCTTTCTAAAAGCCAACATTTTCTCGCCTGTTCTAAGCCCATAAGTCACCATTTGTTTCTTAGTTTTCAGAGAGCGTCCTCCACTTGATCCTACCCTAAGCATCAGGATTTAAAGGTCATACCCTTTTCACAAAACTGCTTAATGCGCAGACTATAATCATTCCGTGTACCTCTCTGTTTTCTTGTACAAAGATCAAATACTCAAACCTTCACATTTACATGGAAAGCAAGCCTCACAGTGCATTCCCAGGAACATAGAGATTCTTCAGACACCCAGAAATGGGGAGTGGGAGAGGCACGGGGGAGTAGGAACAAATTGAAACTTTGGACTTCCCATGCTACCTTTTTTCTTAAACCATAGTACTTCTGCCTTTATTTTTTTTAATCTATTATATTCTTCTGAGTTAATATTTAACTTTATGAAACAAGTCCTTAGCCAAACTAAAGTTTGGAAAACACTAGACAGTCACTATTCCCAGGATATTATCTTTCCATCAATTCCTGTCTATACCAAAAGGAAATGTCATTCTTTCACTCTAAGAATTTTCCATTGGGTAAGACTTGCATAGTCCACGTCCTCTCAAACTATAGTATATTATTAAAATAAGGTCTAGTTTGGAGTTTCTCATGGCCTAAGATGGCTTTTCATGGAATACAAGTCCCAATCCTCAGAGGGAACAAAATGTTCTGTGATCAAAGAAACTTGGGAAATTTTGCAACTCTCAAATGGCCAAATCTCCCTGTTAGCAATTCAAATTGAAGATACGGAAATTCCTGCAAAAAAGAAAAAAAAAGAAAGAAACCTGCTTGACTCTAACAATTAAACCAACTTTTGTTGTGCAGTGGAGTCCTTGTATTCAGCTCACCTCTTAATAACTCAGAGGCATTTTCCCCTTAACAAAGGTTTGGGAACCCCCTGGTTTAAACAAATTCTTGCTTTTCTCACCTGAATTTTATGACTTTAGTTAATTGCATCCTGATCTAGTACATGATTGGGCTGCTAAGGCTACCGAAAGCCAGTTCCCAGTACAGGAGACTTAACCAGTGAACTTGTTAAAATGTGTATTCTTTTTTTTTTTTTAAGCTTTTATTTATTCATGAGAGACAGAGAGAAAGCAGAGGGAGAAGGACAAGCGATTCTGTGCTGAGTGCAGAGCCCCATGCGGGGCTCCATCCCATGACCCTGAGATCATGACCTGAGCCAAAACCAAGAGTCAGACGCTCAATCCACTGAGCCACCCAGGCACCCCATAAAATGTGTATTCTTATGCTTTATGTCTGGAAATCCTGGGGTGGGGCCCAGGAATGAATTTATTAAGTGTAATTTACATACTACAAAATTCACCCATTGTAAGTCAATGAGTCAATGATGTCTAGTAAATGTTTATGGTTGGGCAAGCACAACCATCATTTTACAGTATTTCTGTCATCCCCAAATGTTTGCTGTCGGTCCCTATTCCTACTTTCAGCATCAAGCAGTCACTAGTCTGATTCCTTTCTCTATAAATTTGTCTTTTCTGAACATTTCATATAAATTAAATCATACAATATCTAATTATTGATTTACCAATCAGTGGTTATTTGGATGTCTAGTTTTGGGCTACTATGAACAATGTATCTATGAACATTCGCATGTAGGTCTTTGTGTGGATATACCCATTCATTTCTCTTGGATTCCTTGCAGTGGTATTCTGGGTTTTATGGTTAAGTTTAAGAAACTGCCAATTATTTCCAAGGTGGCTGTACCATTTTACATTTCTACCAGCGAGGATGATGAATCCAGTTTCTCCACATGGTTGCCAACATTTAGTATCATCTGTCCTTTTGACCATAGCCATTCTAGTGGATACATAAAAGTATCTCATTGTGGTTTTAATTTGCATTTTCCTATTGTTTAGTGTGCTTGTTAGCTATTTATGTTTTCTTTGAAGAGATGACTATTTAAGTCTTCTGCCATTTTTACATTGGGTGGGTTGTTTGTCTTCTTACTGAGTTGTAAGGGTTCTTTATATATTCTGGATATAAGTCCTTTACCAGATATATGATTTTTGAATACCCCACCCCCCATCTGTGGCTTGTCTTTTCATTTTCTTATTTATATCTTTGAGAAAAATGCTAGATGACATATTCTATAGATGCTAGTTAGGTCCAGTTGATTTATGATACTGTGTGGTTCAAGTATATCCTTAGTGGTTTTCTGACTACTGGATCTGTCAGTTACTGAGAGAGAAGTATTGAGATCTCCAAATGCAGTAGTGGATTCTGTTTGTTTGTTTGTTTTTAAAGATTTTATTTATTTATTCATGAGAGACAGAGAGACAGAGAGAGAGAGAGAGAAGCAGAGGGAGAAGCAGGCTCCCAGCTGAGCAGGGAGCCCGATGTGGGACTTGATCCCAGGACCCTGGGATCATGACCTGAGCTGAAGGCAGACGCTTAACCATCTGAGCCACCCAGGCGCCCAGGTTCTGTCAGTTTTTTGACACTCTTTGTTGTTAGATGCACGCACATTAAGGATTGTTATGTCTTCTTGGAAAATTGACCTCTTTATTAGTATATAATGCTCTCTTTATTCCTGATAATTTCCTTGCTCTGAAATCTGCTTTGTCTGAAATCAATAAGCTACTCCTGCTTTCTTTTGGTTAGTGTTAGTACAATATGTCCTTTTCCATCCTTTTAATCTATCAGTGTCTTTATAGGATAACATATGTTAGGGTCTTTTTTTTTTTTTAATCCACTCTGACAGTCTCTGTCTTTTACTTGGTATATTTAGATCATTCACATTTAAAGTGATTATTGATATAGTTGGTTTCATATCTACCATATTTGTAATTATTTTCTGTTCACTGCCCTTGTTCTTTGGTTTTGTTTTTTGGGGTTTTTTTGTTTGTTTGTTTTGTTTTCCACTCTGTGGAATCTGTATCCCCCACAGTGCATGGCCTCTGATAATAGGCAGTCTACTTTTCTTGTTTTTACTTTGTAAGCCTCACTTACTAGGACTCACCCCTGTGTCTGAATAGTTTAGCCTTCAGTCTAAGATTGACTAGAGATTGTACTCAAACACCTTAAGCCCTGATGAATGTGTGTGGGGACTGTCAAGCACATTCAAATTTCCAGCCTTTTTCAAGTCTTCCCCAGCTTTTATTGTTTCATTGTGCTTTCTTGTGTCTCTGCTGCACATGCTTACGGGCTCCATCATTCAGGAATGTATAGGTAACCTGGTCCCATGCTGGTCTCTGCTGGGCATATGCATAGCTTCTGGTCAACCTGAGATATGTGAAGAGTATATTGTCTATCCCTCTCCTGTGACACTAACCTCCCAGAAATCCCCGACTAGAGTAGTCTGCCAGTTAGTTGCTCAAACAGGAGTGCAATTTCACAATAATGGGGCCATTGGCTCTCCCTGCTCACAGGCTACCAAGATAGCCATACCAACTGACACTGCTCCCCGTGAGGGGAGCTCCCTCTGGCAGTGCCCCACCCTGGGTGAACTACCTGGTTGAACAACAAAGCCGATGTGGGGCACAGGGAGATGGGAGCACTCTCTGGCAAGGATGCCACAGACTTGTGCTCTTTCTACCCATTGTTCAATGTTTTCATGAATAAATGATTCTCAGTTTGTTATATGTCTCTGGTTAACTTCCAGAGTGCTGAAATGGTTGTTTTCAACAGTTTTATCTAGCTTTATAGTTACTTTTTTGTGAAGAGAATGTGTTAACCACTTCACTCCATTATGCTGAAAACAAATGTCCCTTTTTGCAGACTATCTGGCATGCTGATGTACATTTTCTTGATGGTCATATTTTGAGGAACATCGTCTGAAACCACGGTTGCCATTTAATATGTATATGTTTATACATATGTATGCATATATACACACATATATAACTTATATAAAATATATTATGCAATATATTAGATATATAGAACATATGTAATATAATACTTTATAGAGAGATATACATACATATACATATATACACATACACATATATATTCATATATATATATTCCAATCATTCATTTAACACATTCTAAATCTAATTCTATCTGAAGTGCCAGTAGGAATTTTTTTTTAAATATGCACCTGAGCTCCTGCCTCCATTCGAGGCTTTAATGTTGTATGGATGCATGGGCAATGGACTTCTAGACATGAAACAATTAGAAAAAATACAGTGACAGTTCCAAATCAGGCTTTGGGTGCCAACCCGAGGCTGCATCATTACCTAGCTCCAGGAAGGCATCATTCACATGGTGCTCCATGGAAATGGTGCCTCCTGGAATTGTACCCTGGACACCTTTCACATAGGTAATGTGCCATCTTTGTCAAATAGAAGAGAGAGGTTATTCTTTTGATAGTTTCTGTGTGCTTGACTTTTCTTCCAGTCTCTTCTAATGTTTGTAAGGTGAGTGAATCATTCTCCATGTCCTCTCTCTTTGCTATAAAGTGAGCATAACATCACCAGATATCTTCATTGCATTGTTAACAACCAGGCTCTGTAGTGATAAAATAATAGCATTCATGATCTTTGACATATATTTCACACCTTACTCATGTTTGTGACACCAAGGAGCAAAAATGTACTAGGGATGATGTGGTTATCAGAAATATGTTTTGAACACTCTCTCTTTGTCCAGTCTTAACAAAGCTTCTTTATCTGTAGGCTTCTGTCTCCCGAGCTCTCCTCCACAATCCCTTGTGTAATCTAATATGGGTAATGCATCATGCATTTTTTTTAAAGGAAAAAAATACTCAGAAGTACTTATGCTTTAATATGTCTTTTAATCCCTCTTTCAGAACTGAACGGCTGGCTAAGGATATTATGAAAGACATAGGATACTGTGACATTATGATCCTGTGTGTGCTTAAAGGAGGTTACAAGTTCTGTGTGGATCTTCTGGAACACCTTAAGAACATCAGTCGAAATTCAGATAGATTTGTCTCTATGAAGGTTGATTTCATCAGACTAAAAAGTTACAAGGTAAGTTATTAATTCCGTTTTCATTATATAATGTTTAGAATAAAGAATTTTCTAGAATAAAACAATTGATAATCTGATGAAAAGGAAGAATGTTATTTTTTAAATTTGCAAGATACTGCAACCTATAATTGAAATAATACTGTCTGGGGGGAAACCTTCTTTCTGTTATCACATATATGGAAAGATGCTTCAGGAATGATTCATACTTTCTTTTATGGTTATAAAGCTGAGTGGTTATTTCCTGGTGACTGGCCTCACAAATGAGTGTTTTAACAATGAGTGTTAAGAAAGTCCAGTGAGCGCTGACGTGTTTCTGGTCTGGATGTCACCATTGGCCCTAGAGACCTGTGGGAGGGTGTCCAGCCCAGTGAGAACAGTTATTAGTACTGGAGTGGCAGAAGTCTCGGCCTGGAAGTGGAGAAGGGAAGTCTGTGGGACAATGAGTTACCAAGTGCAATGAGCCCAAATCAGAGAACCTCCAGCGGAAGGCCCCTCCACCGGTCTGCACTGGGACTTTCTTGGCCCACCCTGGACAGAACCGAGGGAGAGTATCCTCCAAAGACGTCATCCCCTTGGTCTTCCCTCTTCTATGATGTTACCTTCTGTGATGCTTTTTGATTCAATGTATAGTAAATCATTAAAACTAGCCTACTATTGGTTGGGTGAGGAACTGTTGGAGTCAAAATCACCAAAGTATTTTCTGATTAAACTAGCTTGACACATTTAATTCACTCTTCACTTTTCTATTACCGTGTGACAAAATCACCACAGACTTAGTGGCTTAAGCCAACACACATTTGTCATCTCAGTTTCTCTAGATCAGCCGTCCAGGCTTGGGTTCTCTGCTCAAGAGTCTTCCCAGGCTGAAATTAAGACATTAGCCACGGGTGGGATCTCATCTGAGGTTTGCAGATGACTGACCTTTCCAAGATCATTTGTTGGCAAAAGACCACTCGTTGTTGGCAGAATTCAGTCTCCGCTTCCCTGCTGGAGATGCTTTCAGCTCCTACAGGCTGCCCTCGGGTCTTTGCCCCATGGCCCCCCCCCCACCCTGGGCAGTTCCCAGCACAGCAGAACCTTTCCATCTACTGAGGGCCTGACCCCTCTTTTAAAAGCTGACCTGGGGGCGCCGGGTGGCTCAGTCGGTTGAGCGTCCAACTCTTGATTTCAGCTCAGGTCATGATCTGAGATCCAGCCCCGTCATGGGCTCTGCAATCAGTGCAGAGTCTGCTTGTGATTCTCTCTCTCTCCCGTGGGAGTGCATTCACGGGTTTACTAGTCTCACCCACACTCACGTGGAGGAGATTAAATAGGGTGTGTACACCAGGAACAGATGGGCATGTGCCTTAGGGTTCTGCCTACCACTCTCTGTGATTCAGTTACTTCAGCTCTTGAGCAGTTGGCAAATTATTTATTATTTCTTAAGACACTCTGTATTTTCCGGATGACTTCTAAGCTGTTTTTTCCAGACATCTTAACCTTAAACTGTTGGTTTCATCTTCTCTTGGAAACCTGTTCTTTAGGTTCTTTTCATCCTGGATTAAGTCACTATGCTTCCGTATAAGATCTTTTTTTTTCTCATTTACTTGGCTCTGATCCTTACTGGATTTTCCCCTGGAAAACAGCTTTTTAAACTCTTTTTAAAAATCAAAGTCAGATGTGTTGAAGTATAATTTATATGCAGGAGAAATTATCTGTCTTAGTTTACAGTTTTGTAAGTTTTGACAATTGCATACAGTGATGTAAATCATCACAATCAAGATATAGAACATTCCTCACCATAAAAAATGCCCTTGTATCCCTTTGTACTTTGTAGTCAATTCTTTCTTCAGCTCCTGGAAACCACTGATACACTTTCTGTCCCTAGAGTTTTGCTCTTTCCAGAAATGTCATATAATGTAATCATATACCACGTAGCCTTAGTACATCTGTAAATCTTAGCATAATTCATTTGAGATTCATCCATGTTGTTATGTATACCAGAAGTTTATTTCCTCTTATTGTCAAATACAATTTCATTATATGGCTATATCATAGTTTTAAAATCATTTATCAGAGGCACTTGGGTGGCGCAGTCAGTTAAGTGTCCAGCTCTTGGTTTCAGCTCAGGTAGTGATCTCAGGGTCATGAGATCAAGCCCTACACTCAGCATGGAGTCTGCTTATGATTCTCTCTCTCTCCCATTCTCCCTCTACCCCTCCCCCTGTGCACTGTCTCTCTCTAAAATGAATAAATAAATCTTTAAAACAATTTTTTTTTAATAAAATAATTTATCAGCTGAAGAATATTTGGTTTGTCTCCTTCTTGGAGATGATTATGAACAAAGCTGCTATAAATATTCACATACAAGTTTTTGTGTGTACTTGTATCTGCATTTATCTTGAGTAAATTTCTCTTGAGATTGCTAAGTCATATGGGGAGTGTATATAAGAAATTACCAAACTGTTTTTTAGAAGGATTGAATAATTTTGCATCTCCACCAGCAGTAGATGAGAATTCCAGTTCCTCCATATTTTCCACAACACTTGGTACTGCTAATTTCCTTTTTCCACCTTTTTTCCTTTATTTTACCCATTCAAATAAGTGATAATATCTCATTGTGGTTTTAATTTGCATTTCCCTAAGGAATAATGATATCAAGCGTACTTTCATTTGCTTATTTGCTATTCATACAGGTTCTTTGTTGAAATGTTTGTTCAATATCTCGCACATTTCAATAATGTTTTCTTATATTGAGTTTTGAGAGTTCTTTATATATTTTAGCCACAAATCCTTTGTTAGATATGTGTTCTAAGTATATTTTCAAGCTAGTGGGTTGTTCTTTCATTTTCATGATAGTATTCTTTTTTTTTAAAGAGCATAATTTAAACATTTTTATAAACTCCTAATTTATCAATTTTTTCTTTTATGGATCATGCTTTTTGTGTATCTAAGTAATCTTTGCCTCATTCAAGGTCACAGAGATTTTCTTTTCTGTTTTCTTTAAGAAGTTTCATAGTTTTGGGGCACCTGGGTGGCTCAGATGGTTAAGCGTCTGTCTTTGGCTCAGGTCATGATCTCCAGGCCCTGGGATCGAGCCCCGCATCACCCTCCCAGCTCTGCAGGGAGTCTGCTTCTCTCTCTCCCTCTGCCTCTCCCCCTGCTTGTACTCTCTGTCTCTCTCTCTCTCAAATGAAAAAATGATAATAAAAAAAAATCTGAAAAAAGTTTCATAGTTTTAATTTATTTTTTTAAATATTTTATTTATTTATTTGACAGATAGAGCACAAGCCGAGGGGGGGGGGACAGGAGAGGGAGAAGGGAGGCTGATGCAGGACAGTTTTAATTTAAATCTAGGTCTATGATCTATGTCATGTTAATTTGTTAATATGGTACCTTTTTTCTTTGCAAGTGAATGTCCGTTTCTTCCAGGATCATCTGATGAAAAGACTATCCTTTCCCATTGTATTGTCTTTGCTATTTCACTGAAAATCACTTGACTGTATAAGTATGGGTCTGTTTCTGGACACTGTCTAGTTCTATTCATCTATATGCTTATCCTTTTGTCAATACCACACTGTTCTGATTACTGTGGCTTTATAATCAGTCTGGAAATCAGGGAGCCTATCTTCTAACTTTGTTCTTTTCCATACGTGTTTTAGCTATTCTAGTTCTCTGCCTTTCCATGTAATTTTTTAAAAAAAGATTTTATTTATTTGTTTGGAACAGAGAAAGAGAGAGAGAGAGCCCAAGCAGGGAGGAGGGTCAGAGGGAGAGGAAGCAGACTGCTGAGCAAGGAGCCTGATGCGGGGCTCAATCCCAGGACCTTGAGATCATGACCTGAGCGGAAGGCAGATACTTAACCAACTGAGCCACCCAGGCGCCCCTTTCCATGTAAATTTTAAACTCATGTTGTTGATTTGTACAAAACAACCTGTTAGAAATTTTATTGGGATTGTTTTGAATCTATAGATCCATTTGGGGAGAATTAACATCTTAACACTCTTTAGTCTTCCAATCCATGAACAGGATATATTTCCCAATTTTTTAGATCTTATTTAATATCCGTGTGTGTCTAATTTTCAAGAGTCAGATCTTAGACATCTTTGGTTAGATTTACACCTAAATATTTAAAATGTTTTTGGTCCTATTGTATTTGGTAAGTTTTTCTTTGAAATTCAATTTCCATTTGTTTACTGCTAGTATATAGAAATACAACTGATTTTGTATATTGAATATTATGACTTTTCAAAACTCTCTGACTAGTTCTAACAGCTTTCTTGTAGAATTTCTTGTAATTTCTTCTGTGAATAGAGATGGTTTTACTTCTTCCTTTCTAATTTGTAGACTTTTTATTTCTTTTTATTGCCGTAATGCACTGGCTAAGACTACCTGTACAATTCTGAATAGGAATGGTGAAGGAAAACATCCTTGCCGTGTTCTCAATTGGTATGCTATTGACTATTGCATCCCCCAATTTTTGATACTTTGTTTTCATTTTCGTTCATTTCAAACTATGTTCTAATTTCCTTTGTGACTTCCTATTTCACTCATGGATTATGTCTTGTTTAATTTCCAAATATTTGGGGATTTTCCAGAGATAGTTCTGGAGGATTTCTAGTTTAATTCTTTTGCAGTAACTATATTTTGTATGATTTCAATTCTTTTAAATTTGTTGAGGCTTATTTTATGACCCAGAATATGGTCAGTCTTGCTGAAACTACTAGCATTGTAATCCAGGTCAGATTAAGCAATACTGCTATCTATCTCTTGTCCATTTCTCTGGACATCTTCTTTTTATTTGATCAATGTTTTAGCTTAGAGACACACATTCTAACACTTACATTATGTTAATTTATATTTATGTGATACTAATTCAAAGCAAACATTTGCATTTCTAAAACTACAGTAACATCGTGGCCATATTGCTGCATCTACACACTTATTTTCAAATCAACATATTTTTCCCAGGGATAGGGATGTGGGGGTTCCTTTCTAGGGTTCTGATGAAGAATGAAGGCAATGGTAGACTTTACATCTTCACCACCTTCGTCCATTCTCACACACTGAGTATTTTCGCCTTCATCCCACACCTAAGTCCTGTAGGACCCGAGGACGATTGCCGGGTCTCTTCTCTTCTTACTAACTGTTCTTCCTAATGTCTACCAACAAGGTGACACAGATCATCTCCTGAGAAACTACCTCACATACAATGTAAAAGCCAACCTCCTCAGTCAGAGCAAGCTTTTCCCCTAACTAAATATCCTCGGAAATGAATGGAAAAACCATATTCACAGACTGAGATGTGATGTGAACAGCCTTTTGCTCGTAGCACGCAAGCTGTCTTCATCCAGAGATGAACTAATTGCTGTGTCAGGTTAGGCCTGAGCTGACCATCCCTTTACATACTTGAGTTCTTTCAACATTCCTGAGGGCAGAGACGTATATTTAAAAAAACAAAAACAAAAACTAATAAACCCCACCAGATAAGGGGAACAGGACCTGGAACATCATTTTCCTCTGAGGGTGTTTGGTGTTCCCACATACCTCTAAACCTGCTCATAGGGAGCAGACATCTCAAAAACATCTTGGCAGAAACAGTGACCATGAAAATATTCTTTTTATTCCTTTATAAATTTCTGGGAGGGAGAGCAGGACTCTATACAGTTGTGGGTGCTGGTCAAAAGCATTGTGTAGTTTTACTTCCTCCTAGACTCTTGCTCTGTGATTCTTTAAGATTTTTATTTGGGGTAGAAAAGTTGAAAGTCCAGTTTGCTCAGAGGCCATGTTTCTCCCTGTCACAACCATCCACGTTCATAAGTCACTTGAGGGGCTCTTTTCCCAAGAGGGCTGTCATTGCTGGATGCCCTCCACTCTTTACTAAGGGACTTTCCTGAGGGGTGGATGGCTCCAAACATCCCAGGTTCCAGGCAATTTGCTTGTCTTTGTTGTTACATGAAACCTCCCATAAGACATGAAATGAATTTGCATGAATGATAGCAGTCTAGCCAAAGATTATTTAGAAATTAGCATTAGGCTAATTCCTTGGAAAGCAGGGCCAACATACTCCTGTTCTTTAATGAAAAGAGGAACACTGGCAACCTTATTTCCTTTGGATTTCCAGTTTTCCTTCCTTCTTCCCTTCCTTTTTTCTTTCTAAGTCCTTCCTTGTCTTTGCACCAATGTTCATTCAGTACTTGCTATATGAATTCATTGTCTCATTTAATTCTGACTACAACCCTGCCGGCTGTCTCTCATTTCTTCTTTTAATGATGAAGAAAAGGAGGCTCAAAGAGGTTCATTAACTCACCTAATGTCACACAGCCAATAAATAGAAGAGATGGCATCAGAGCCCAGGCCCATCTGTCTCTCAAGTCTGTGCTCTTTGCAACATATCCATATTTCCCACAAGTTTTTCTACGGTTTTCCACAAAACTTAATTGTTTCATGAGATATGATTTTGCCAACATTAGTTATATTTTTCTCCTAAAATATATGTCAGATACATACTAAGTATGTATATATATATGCATACTTATATACAATTATTGTATGTATATATACATACATACATATATACAATTATTATCATCATGCAATAATGTGCCTTTAAGAAATGGTGACCCTGGGGTGCCTGGGCGCCTGGGTGGCTCAGTAGTTGGTTAAGCGTCCAACTGTTGATTTCAGCTCAGGTCATGATCTTAGGTCATGTTGGGCTCAGCACTGAGCATGGAGTCTGCTTAAGATTCTCTCTTCCTCTCTCTCTGCCCCTCCATCCCACTGTTCTCATGCTCAGTCTCTCTAAAAAAGAAAAAGAAAAAGAAAAAAAGAAAGAAAGAAAGAAAGAAAGAAAGAAAGAAAGAAAGAAAGAAATAGTGGCTTTACTTGAGAAAATCTGGAAGTTGCATCAGAGAGAGAACTTATTTTTATTATGTATATGACATCCCATATGCACAGAAGTGGCTATAGTTTGTGACTTCTAAGATCAACAAAATTTGTGAAAGTTTTCAGTTTAACAAAGAATCAAATCAAATCAATTATTTCTCATAAGAATTTATGCACCTGTGAGGCTTAATTTTTCAGCATATCTAATCCAAGGAAACACTACATCTCATCTATTTGTATTATACCAATAAGTGACACATTTTAAAAACATTTTCTTTTTCTCAAAGTAATACATTCAAGTAGGTTAACAGACCAGAGAGTTTCGTTGTGGCAGTTTTATGGAACAGACAACTTGAAAATCCACCTAAAAATGCTAGGTGAAGCATAATAATAATTGTTTAAAACCCTTTTCAATGCTTCCTGGAGCTCACGAGAAGGTACAGGGTATCCACGAAACAGAAATGAAAAGTCTGAGAATCGGACCAGAGATGAACTGGGGGCTGGGGTTGTGGAGGGGTTTGTGGAAGAGGGGATGTTGTCTCAGCATTGGATTGTCATCCCCATGCAGAGACAGATGATAAAGCCTTGGACCGATATAAAATGGGAAATTGAATGAGATCCTCCAGCAAAGCCAGTGCCCTCAAAGATGCATGCCCTTGGTGACAAAATCCACCCTTCAGTAATGGGAGACCCTAAGAAACTAGCTTCTTTTTTGGCCGGGGCTGGAAAGGGAAAGTAAAATATCCTGTGGGAATTTTTAAATTCAAGTTTGTACCACATGTGAGTTAAAAGTTTTAATTTATTTACCTGCATTGTCTGGGAAAGTCCAACCAGCAAATTTAATATTAAAATTGGGCTCAGACCACAATAACCCCAAGGTGCCGGGTAGAAGGCAGCTGAAAACCTCTCTGAAGGGAGTACCTCCACGTAGGCCAGATTCTTTCAGATAAGCTATACTTAAGCTGAGTGCACAAACCCTAAGCACAAAGGATGCACAGAAACAATCCACCATGGGCAAGATCAGCTGGCAAAAATAATAGCAGAAATAGGGACACAAATGATCTGAAAGAGAATATAAAATAATTATACTTAATATGACTGAAAACATAAATGAAAGGATTTAAAGAAAAGGTAAAACAGCATGAGAAGAAAAAACAATACATGAAAACTTTTAGAAGTGAGGTAATAGAATGTCTAGCAGCGAAAAATAATGTAACTGAATGGATAAGATAGTAAGTCAGTTGATAGATAATGTTGATATGGATGTGAATTCTAAGCGGGAAGATACATCTGAAAAAAGTAGCCAGAAGGTAGCTTGGATAGAGATGGAATATAAGAGGGAGAAGTTAGGGGACATCAAAGAGTGAAGGAAAAGGCCCAAAATATGTCACCCAGGAATTCCAGAAGGAAAGACTATTCCTTAGAGAGACCTGAGTAGAGGGAATTTTTGATAAGGTGATGCCTAATCATATTCTAGAGCTGATGAAGGAGCATGACTATTCAGACGTAGGAAGCACAGTGAGACCACACCTAGCACGTCATCGTGAAACTGAAAAACAAAACACCAGGGTCAAAGAATAGATTGTGAAAGCAGCTGAGGAACAAAGAGAAACTGTCTCTAAAGGAATCACCACTATAGGATCAACAGACTTCTCAAAAGCCACAACAGAAATCAGAAGACATGGAGTCCTATCATCCACATTCTGAGAGAAGATAATTGTCCACCATAATTTTCATTCCCTGTTAATCTTTAACTCAAGTGTCAGTGCCGGCTGGAGACATGAGCAATCACATGCTGAAAGTTTCCCAGTAACAAACGCTGAAAGCACTTCTTAAAGGGTGTGTTTTAGTAAGAAGGAAATTGAACCCAAACAAATAAATGTGATGTGAAGAAACTGACAATCATGTAGGTAAATCAAAAGAGTTTTGATTGGAGTGCTTAGTTGGTGAAGCACCGCCTTCAGCTCAGGTCATGATCCCAGGTCCTGGGATCGAGTCCCACATAGGGTTCCCCGCTTAGGAGGGAGTCTGCTTCTCCCTCTCCCCCTCCCTTCTGCCTGTGGTCTCTTTCTCTCTCTCTCACGCTCTCTCTCTCTCATATAATAAATAATCTTAAAAAAAAAGAACATTGGTTCTAAAAAAAAAGTTTTGACTGGTTAACGTAATTGATGAAATAAAAATATTGATGATGACACCTTTTGGTGGTAAAACAAACAGGATGGAACTAAAATGTCAGTCCACGGTCAGTTGTAAATGACCAGAGTGAAAGCATCCTAATGTTGTACATTATTTAGGGGAAGCCTAGAGATGTTGACGGCTTACCAACTTTAAGTTAGCTATGCCTATTTAAAATTTAGGGAGAACCACTGAAAGAGTAGGAATATTGTATATACCATGGATAACTTCCCAGGAAGTGGAGAGGATAAGAAGGAATAAAGAAAACTCAAAATTTGATTGATGTGCTAGTAGACAGAAAATGAGAAACAATTAGGTAACATGATACCTGTTTCTCAGATGAGGAAACTGAGACCTGAGATGTTAAATAACATGTCCAAGGTCAAACAGCTTGTAAATGGAGGGTCTGCTCTTCAAACTCAAGTTTAACTCCAAAGCCCAAGATTGTGACCACTGAGACATACTGTCTCTCTAGAGATGCGTTGATGTGTTGAGACGTAGTAGGCTAAAAATTTCCCCCAAAGGAATCAACTTTAGGGGAACCTGGGTGGCTCAGTCTGTTAAGCGTCCGACTCTTGATTTCAGCTCAGGTCATGATCGCAGGGTCCCGGGATTGAGCCCCGAGTCGGGCTCTGGGCTCAGTGGGGAGTCCACTTCTCCCTCTCCTTCTGCTCCTCCCCCTGGCTCGTGCTCTCTCTCTCTTTCTCTAAAATGAATAAATAAAATATTTTTTAAAAAAGAGATCAACTTTATTTTTTTTTTTTTACGTTTATTTCAACAGCTACCTAACTAGGTTAAGCCAGCTCCTATAATTGCTGGGAAAAATGGCAATGTCTATAAATAGACAATTAACTGCATAGTTTTTGGAAAAGTTTTATACGTGAAATTAATAAACTATGAAGAAGTACCCTCCAAGAAAATGAATAATAAATGTTGACTCTTGGTTTTCCTGTAAATTATGGGAAACTATGCTTTTCTTTTCATCTTTCCCCTTTACACCACGGAGACTTTCCAAAAGATTTGCACATTCACTACACCTGCTTGCTCTCTGGATTCACTTAAAGCTGATGCTTTTGGGAAGCCAAATCCAGCAGAATTGCAAAAGAGCCTTGAGCACCAAGCTCCCTACCAACTCCTGAGGTTGTAAAGACTTGAATCAAGGAGAAACAGGAATACTTCAGCTGCCTCCTGAGCTACCCAGTTTAGTGTGTGGGGAAAGCTCCCTTGGGTTTGGGGTGGGAGAACTTTTGGAATATCTATTGTAAGGGGCTTAGAAGTAGAGAAACATAGGAAGATTTAAGAAAAGTTGGTGGGCAGTATTGGTGGGTGCCAGCAAATGACTTTCAGCCAGCTTTTTTGTATGTGGATGTATTATTTGCCAAGCATTTTTTCCCTCCAAAATATTGCCCTGATTTAAAGGTTCGTTAATTTACATACAACCCAAACTGAGGCTGAAATGTAATTCTCTGACTTCTTTGTTTTCCATTAATTTGGGTAGCTAACCTGTGAGCAAAGTCTTCATCAAACTTTGAGGTTTAAAAACTGACAAGAACTTTTTATTAGGCACTCTGGAGTTTCCCAAGATCCTTCCCCCATGCTGTTTCAGCGCACACTGCTCTGTATTAATTAATAATTCCTGTGTGTTGGCAGCACCAACAGAAAGCTTTTTGGAGATAAAATACAATCTCGAGATTTGCCATGCAGGGCATGTGGGCCCCTGGGGAAGCTGGCATCTTTATTAAAGAAGCTCGTTAGAGCTAAGGGTTGGCCACAAACTTATTCCCATGAGAGAAGAGAAAAACTAAAATATGGCTCTTCTCTCTCATTCCCAGAGTTCAGAACAAAGGGTTTAGGTCAGTCCTTTATTAGCCATGCTGGTGAGGAATGGGGATGGGATAGATAAACCAGATTCAGCATCCTTAGCGTTAATGAGAAGTTTTCACTTTTCCCTAGAGCCGGCTTTTCACTGAACTTTCCATACATGGTAAGGAGGCTTTGAGTTGAATACCCCTTTTCTTTTTGAAACAGGAACTCCAGCTTTAGCAGAGTCCCATCTTGGGTTTGGTTTGAGGAAAAGGATTCCAGTTCAGTTCTTTGGCAATGAACAGGTGGAGAAGACAGGTACCCAGTTCTCTGGGGGTGCTGGATGGGTCCAAGCCTGGTGTATATGTGTGTGTAGAGTGTATATAAATATACATAATTTGTGTATATGTATATGTATATCTATATATCTTTTTAAGCGAGGAAAGGAGGGAAACTCCAGAGAAGGAGAGGTGAGAGACAAAAGAAATTCCAATATTTACCATTTTTCACTAAACCTAAGACATCATAGACTGTAAAGGACACCACTAGTTCATGTACCACTAAGAAAGGAAAAATGCTATAAATTAAGCCTTGACATGACATGTATTGTGTGATGCATCCTGATTTGGGATATAGTAAAATCTGAAAAAAGTGTACCACTTGGAATTGATGAGTTGGTGGTCTTCCCTTTTTTTGCAATACCATTTGCAAGTGTTTGAATAACGGAAATGTAGCAGAAAACATTGTCTTTACCCTTTGGTTATTCTATATCTTGGGTCCTGTGATATTATCCCAATACCATTTTGCAAATGGCGAGATACTTCTCTGAAGCTACAGATTTTTTCCACCTTAGTATTTGAAATATTTTTAATATCCTCAGATTATTTCTGCAGACTTCAAAGGGCGAATAATTTACTAAACAATAAACCAGGAAGAGGCCTGGGTGGTTTGAATCCATCCCCCGAAATCCTTAAAATTAATCAAAAGCATTTATGAAAACCAGAGCATAATTTCTATGTGACCTCTGGATAGAGATGCTGGAACATCTGTCATGTTCATATGTTTACTGAAACAGAGTGTTGACATTACCTGTTTTGTCTTTGACCTTCGACTCTTAAGATGTATTTACTACTGGCTTTCAACATGCATGCATGAAGAAACTCAGCATGAAGCAAATATCTAATCTGACCTTAAAAGAGATAATTTAGCATTGCTCTAGGCAAGTTTACTTTGAGATTTCCAATTCTGTCAAGTAAAAGATATTTAAAAAATGAAACCAAAGCCCATTGTATAATAAGGTTAATGGTAGGTTTCCAGCAATATTTTTAGTTGTCATTCCCTTACAGTCTTTATTTTGTAAATAACTCTGCATTTGATTGGTGTACATTCTTTGTGTTCAAATTTCATTTTCTGCAGAGATGCTTATTAGGATTTGTCTTCCCTTATGAAAAGCAAACCCTGAGAGGGCAAGTAAGGGAATAATGCAGAAGTAACTATTAAATTATAGAGGCAACCAAGTTTTCAGGTGACTCTGGGACAGAGCTGTGCTCAACTCGGTGACTGCTACAGGCTGGGGTTGAATCCGTGGTAAGAAACAGGACCCAGTGCGCAGTGGGGTGCACTGAGGAATGGACTCTGCTGCCAGTGTGAGTCGAAGTCAAGTGCAGCAAGCATAACAGGTGATAGAAAAATGGGATGTAAAGACCACAACCTTTAGAGCTCCATGCACGAGGCCGATAGTGTCAGCTGGTTTGTATTCTACTATTGCTTCCACAATTAATAAAACCTAATATTCACTGAGTACTTATATACTATATACTATGACCAGCTATTGTTCCAAGTACTGTATATGTTTTAACTGTTAAACCCCTACAAGACCCCTATTAAGTTGGCTGTACTAACTAACATCCCCTTTACACAGGTTAGGACATGGAGGCCAGAGAGCTTAGTTGGACCGCCCAAGTTCTGTCCAGCTCCTAAATTAGGACTATTAACCACAACAGCATGGCTGCCTCTTGGATCTGTGGGTAAGGAAAAGGACCCCAATGCCTAGGAGGCAGGTAGGCAGAAGGGAGCTCCCTAGTTCGGTAGGAGTACTGCATGAGTTTCCAGGAAGGGGCTTAGGCACAGAAAACAGGACAATGCATAAATCCAGAACACATAGTGGGTACTGGATCTTGAGAACAAGGCAGAAGGCCAAAGCCAGCAGGAGAGGACTGAGTCATGAGGCATTAGGCTCCAGTTGCCTGCCCAGCAGTTCCAGAGTTCCAATCCCATCTAAGGTTGGGTTTGTTTCTAGAGATTCACTGAGGTTGAGTAAGTAGGTAAAATGGGCGTGGGGGTCAAGTGACTTAGCTATTAAGAGTGAAGGCCACAGAACTTGGGAACTAGGCAAGGCCTGGCTCAGCAGGTGTGTGGTCTAGGAGTACCAACTACATCGGATGTCTCAGGATTCCCATTGTACCGTATGTCCCTGCTGTTGTCCCATTTATCTTTCCCAAACATTCTGGACCCGTGGAACTTAAGCATGCTATATAAGCATGCTAGTAATCATTTTAATTTATTTGTATCTGACCTTTTCCAAAAAAGATGCAATGTGGTATTTTATTAATTATGTCCAGAGAGGGACGCCTGGGTGGCTCAGTTGATTAGGCGTCTGCCCAGGTCATGATCCCAGGGTCCTGAGATCGAGTTCCGCATCGGGCTCCCTGCTCAGTGGGGAGCCTGCTTCTCCCTCTGCCTGCCACTCTCCCTGTTTGTTCTCTGTCTCTCTCTGTCTCTGAAAAGTAAGTAAATACAATCTTTAAAAAAATTTATGTCCAGAGAATGTCTAATTTTCAACACAAAAAATAATTGCAGGGAGCAAAAATCCTTGCCCTGATTTTATTGTTGGATTAATTTATCAACATTTTGTAACTGATGTAGAATATAAAACCTAGCATCAAGACTATACAAGTGTTTATGAAATTACGTATGCTATATGTATCTTATAAAACACATGGACTTTATATGCTAGGTAAAATACCAAGAAATAATTTGAATTTGGAGGGGGAAAAATAGATGTAAGAAATGACCTGGGGAAATATTTATGAGAAAATAATCTCTTTAAATATCTTTTATGATAGTCATTGTGCTATAATACAGTTCAAATTTAATGCTTTTATTCTCATTTTAGATTACAGTATGTGTTACTTCATGGCATGAATTTGCCCTTACTAAAAGCAATATTATTGTTAACAATTTAGGTAATCTCAACATATACGAAAGTGCTTGAGGCTTACAGCTTTCAAGGACACAATTATTTAACTTTTTTTTTTAATTAATTTGGCATTCATTTGGAGGATAGTTTTGAAAATATTTCTTTTGTGTCTGCCTAACCTTTTTTTTCTCCTCGAGAACAGAAATGGAATCCAAACAGACATTGACAAATTAGAGAATAATGCACAAAAACAGGATGACTCTCAGTGACTAAAAGGGCATAACAATACGTCAGGGGCCCCGAAGCTCACGCCATGGATAGAAATGACTAGGCAGAAATGCCTCAGGAAGAGACTCAGCGCTCATGGTAGACCAGTGGTTGGTAATGAGTCAGCACCGCCTTTACTAAAACTGCTAATCAAATACAGTAGTGGGAAGCATTGGTAGTCATGTGATGTGTAAAATCCTGGAATTACTCCTTCCTCTCTCACGAGCTCTTGCTGAAATACTGGCAGGGGCTTTAGTGCCCTAGTAACCTCTTGTCTGTTTTGTAGTAGAGCCTCTCCTAATCAGCAAAGGCAGATGGAAAGGATGCTCAGAAGCTGCCCCAACTAGAATTCTAGTAATTCTAGTAATTCTGGTTGAAGTTCCTCTTGGCCTATGTTTGAGAGATCTAAGAAGTGAAAATGTACACTGTTATCCTTCCTCCCCCTGTTAAGAAAATGTCTTAAGGGAAAATAGGGTTTTCCCTTATTCCACTGATTTCTGAGCCCAGGTCACAGGAAGATACTAATTATATCCATACTCAATCTTTAAATCACTTTTCACTGTTGTTGACTTACAGACAGGGAAATCCTTAACTCTGAAAGAAACATGTCCTGGCTTTATTTCATTATTTAAAAGAAAATCCACTCCCTTTTAATGCAGATGAGTTGGGACCAGCAAAAAAGGTAACTTTCCATGTTTTCAGGTAGTGTTCTTGTAAGAATTAGAATTGTTAGTAATTTTAGATGATTAATGAGTATACTTTAACTTGAAAACCATCATGTAATCTAGTTCATTTCTTTGATTGGATAAATTTAAACATATTTCAAATGGATGGGTTCATGCAGACTTTTCCAAGGGTGGTTTTTCTGTCAGCAGCCTTGTTAGGCTTAGATCTACATATAGAACATATATACTAGAATAAATTATCCCAAATACTATCTGTACAAATTCTTAGATTAAGATTTCTTTCTACTATAATAGTATTATGCATGGGTTTTTTAAAAAGTTGAGTTAGATTTATCCAAACTAGTAATAGTAATGTTGATTAATGGACTGCTTTGACCGCTATGTGAAAGTGCTATTTTAAGTTCTTCACAAATGTTAATGCATTAATGCCAACCATGACTTAGCAGTTAGGTAACTGATATTATCCACATTTTACATATAAGGAAAGTGAATGACAGAGAGTTTAAGAAACTGTCTCAAGATCACAGAGCTGGTTGAAAATGGGGCTGAAATGTAAAACTAGGCAGCCTGACTCAGCAGCGTGAAAGCCTGACAACATCTTCATGCTGCCTTCCAGAAGAACCTCATGACTGTAGTTCACTTTGGCAAAGAATTTATTTCTCAGGGCTTTCCTTTCTTCTTTTGTGAAATGACAAGGTCAGCTTTCAAGATTGGTAGGGTCCCGGCATATCTGAATTGATATCATCTTTAAAATCTTTGAATATCTGTATAAAAATGACTGACCCCACACATTTGATTTGCATTTTCCACTAAAATGACATTAATATATTAATTATATGTGATATTAAGTATATATGATATGATATATATATATACATACACATATGTATATATATGAAACCTCAATTGACAAATTGAATAGGAGAGGCATATAACAGTGCCAGAGATAATGGACATAATGTCATGGAGGTGTGTAAGACCCACGTGCATGCAGGAGGACACCAAGGAGCAACAAAGAGCAAGTCAAGCAGGGCCTTGAGAGACTGAGTCATGTACAGCAGTTAGTGAGCTGATGTCTGCCCAGACCATTTGCACTTCCTGGTCCGCTAACCTCACCTTCCTTGTTTGAAACCAGGTGACTGCTCTCCTTCCCCTCCCAACCCACCCTTAGCTCCCTTTTCCACTGTTTCAGGAAAGTAAAATTTAATTTTGCAAGAAAAATTGAACCAAAGAGGTGTCAAAATTGTGGACACCAAGTAAAACAGAGGCCTGGGGGGATTAAGCTAAGATTTCTATATGAGATTGTGGGAACATCAGCCCCCTTCCTTAGCAGCCAGGCACATTACCACTCCTCACCCCACCAATGAAGCACTGAGGTTTGAGAGTGAATGCTCTTCTTTGAAGAAATTGAGTGGCCCTAAAGAAAAGACCTCCACATGTTGCATCTGGTATATGTGCTGCCGAAGCGAGCACTCCACATATTGCATTTGGGAGTCCCCCATGGAAAAGGACATCTCTCCCCAAACGAATCCTCTAGTAAATCCATCTGTCATTATTCTCTGCCCCTTGATGGACACATAACTCTTTCCAATCAGTTTGTTTGGTGTCTCTCTTTTAAATAGGAAAAGACAAACAAGAGGAACTGTCTCTAACTTGAATGAGAAAGACCACACAAAAATACAACAAAATAAAAGGGAACATCAAGAAAATAGAGATAAAGCAGGGAACAGAAGAAAACTTCAAAATATTATGTTTAACATTCCCTTGGAGACAAAATAAGATATAGTATCTCTAAAGCAAGAACAAGACCCTGCAACAGAATAAGAGAAGATGAAAAAGAGAGGAAAAATTTCTTAGAAGTTAAAAATATTTGCAGTGCAGCAGACACTCTTGCTTGCTTATCCAAAAGATGTCCTTCTTCCCAGCTGCAACTTTTCTGTCTTCCATGACAGAGGCTGCTCATGGCAACTCACTTTCTCAGCCTCTCTTTCACTTAAGAAATGGGCATTTGACACAGTAAGGGGAAGCCTGATGCAAGTCTTCCCAGAGGGAATGTTTTATTTCCCTAAAGAGGAAATCTCTCTCTTTTTTTATTAAGACTTATTTTGTCATAAAGATTGTGGCAGTCTCCTTGGGCCCACCAGAAGACAAGTATTAGGACTCAGCTAATTACTGAGGATGGCAGAGAGGAAGGAGAGACAGAGCCTGGGTCTACAATGGCCCTGTGGAGTCCAGGAACTAACTCTGAGCTATAGGGCAATAAGAAGACATGAATATATGGCAAGGGGGCCATAAGGGAAAGTCTAAATTTAGGTGGAGGAGACAGTCTTGTCAGGAAATAGGAGATGACATTATTGGGGGTTCTATGAGCACAAAATTGCCATAGCGTGGTAATTCAACAAATAGTTATGTTCTATGGGTCAGGCCCTGTTCTAGGTGCTAGGGATCCAAGAGTGAACAAAACAAATTCCTTGTCATCCTGGAGTTTACATTCTAGGTAAAACAGGCAGGAAATAAAAAATGAGAAAAAAATAAGAAAATATGAAATGTGTCAAATGGTGAAAAATACTATAGAGAAAAATAAAGCTGGGTGGGACGGAGAGGGTACGTCGAAAGGGGTTGTGGGAAGAGTGGTCAGAGAAGATGGTCTGTAATAAGGGGGCCATTTGAAGCAGAGACTTGGAGGAAAAAAGGGAATACATCGTATGGATAGAGGAAATGAATTCCAGCAGAGGAAGCAGCAAGTGCAACAGCCCTTAGGTGAGATTATGCTTTGTTTGGCACATTTGGAGAAAAGCAAAGGAGAATAAGAAGAATAAATAAAAGGAGATTAATAAGAGATGAATTCAGAAGTAATGAGAAGTAAAATCATGTAACATCTGGCAGGCTATTGTAGGGACTTCTCCTTTGACTCTTAATAAATGGGAAGACTTTGTTGGGTTTTGAGTAGAGTGACATGATCTTGCTTATGTTTTAAAGAAGTCTGTTGTGTTGAGAATAGAATGAAGGGGGTAAAGGTTGAAGCAGAGAGATGTTTGGAAGGCCCCTGCAGGAATCACAGTGAGAAATAATAAGAATAGCTTGACCCAGAATGGTTACAGAGGAGATGGTGAGTATTTAGATTCTGTACATATTTTAGAGTTAAGCCAAAACCGTCAACCAGATTTGCTGAGAGATTTGACATTGTTTTTCAAGAATGACTCCAAGGTTTGGGGCCTGAGCAACAGTATGAACTGAGTTGCCATTGACTCAAATGAGGAAGAATGTGACCAAGACTTCGGCTTTGAACTTTTTTTTTTTCCCTTTGAACATCCAAGATGAGCAGGCCATGGGATGTACCAGTTTGGAGTTTAGGGAAGAGGTTGTGGATAAAGATATTAACTTGAAGGTGGTCAATGTGTAGAAGGGATTTAAAGCAATTATAAAGGATGAGGTCACCCAGGGAGTCAGGATAGATGGGGAAGAGATCCAAGGACTGAACCCTGGGGCATCCCAATATTTAGAAATGAGGAGGACAAGAAGAAACTAGCCAAGGAATCTGAGGAACAGCTGTCAGGGAATCATGTCCTTCTAGAATCCAAGTGAAGGGAAGCCGATCAATCACCAGAGGCAGTTGATAGATCACATAAGAAGATTGAAAACTGACCACCAAATTTAGCAAGATGGAGCTCCTTAGTGGCTCGACAAGGTGTCTTTAGAAACAAAGAGAGAAGGACAGGTTTGGCAAATGATCTGTCAGCAATAGCAGCTAACCTGGACAACCCATAGGAAGTGGAGGGGGACCCTGAAAATGAGTCCTTGTCTAGGAGGTGTGTGGAATTCTGACATTGCCTATGGGGTATGATAGCCCAACGTGGGAAAGGATCTTTAAAAGGAAAACAAGAGGCTCTGATTTTACCACCTAAGTTATGCTCTTTGCAACTCTTATTTATTTGGAACCATTGTAAAGGAAGCTAGATGACCCATTTCCCTGTCTAAATGTTAGGAATCTTTGAAAAGGCAAGCATCATAAAAAGGAATATGGAAGTTATAAGCACAAACTTTCAAATAAGGATGTATCTGGTACAAATCCCAGTATCATATACTAATTTTTGATTAGTTACTGGACCTTTCTGAATCTTAGTGTTCTTGTCTGTAAAATGATGACATTATTGGGGGTTCTATGTTACTGGACCTTTCTGAATCTTAGTGTTCTTGTCTGTAAAATGAAGCTAATCATGTCTATCTTGCAAGAAGATTTTATGAGTACTAAATCAGATAACATGTGGAAGATTCAGTACAGAATCATGCAAACAGATAATCAATAAATAACAACTACGCTGTTGATCTTGATGAGGAGGATGATGATGATTTGTATTACATCCTAGTTAGACCTCAGACAGGAGGCCACTTGCTTTGATGTGGAAAAGATGAAGCATTTGTTGATATGAAAGTAATTGGAAAAGGGTTTGGCTATGCCTGCAGTTTTAACAAAATTCTTTGAAAGGCATTTACCATGGCCTAGACCTTGTAGGAAGCAGAGCAGGGCACAAGGCCCTATTTTCTTGATGTATTCCAAAATAAATTTCACTGACTTCTCTTAAACTCTACTCTTTAAACTAGATCATAGTATGCATAAGGTTAAGATAATACCACACCCCTGGGATGTTGAGGGCAGAAAAGAGAACACCTTGCTGTCTAAGAATGTTGCCAGGCCAAGAAGTACATCTTTGTGAGGCTCTAAGTGGCCCTAAGCTCACCTTCATCCTATGTTTTTCTTCTCACTCATGTATTTTTACTTCAGAACACTATGTACACATGGGTGTTGGTTTTATTCTCCCTGGTTCACAAAATAGAAAGCAGATAGCAAATGCCTAAGAAATATTTTTGTGAAAGTACATGATGACTTTCTTTTTATTTTTGTAGTAATCCAAACCAAACTGGAATATTTCTAGTAGAAATAGTCACATTCCTCACACTTGAATAAAATATTTGGAAATTTAGCAAATGGGTTCTATGTCCTAAAACAATGTTTACTTGTAGCTATTATTAACTTCATTTTCTTATTTAAATATGTAATTTTGAGTCCCGATTCGATGATTTATTTTTTCTAGCTGCCTTGACTATGAAACTTTAAGGCATTGAAGCACTTTAGCCAAGAGATTCATAGGGTGGTGTTAGTTTTGGATTTCGGTTTTGTATTACAGTTCATGGGCATTCAACATTAAAAAAAAAAATCAACAAAATGGACATTCCCAGAAGTCAAGTACAAATAGTGCCCAACTTAGGATTTTTTGACTTTGCAGATGATGTGAAAGCAATATGTATTCAGTAGAAGCTGTACTTTGAACTTTAAATTTGGATCTTTTACCAGGGCTAGTGACATACAGTCCAATCCTCTCTCATGAGGCTGGTTGCAAATGAGACACAGCCCATGGTCAACCCCACGATCACAAGGGTAAACAACCAATACATTTACAACCATCCTGCACTCATACAACCACTCTGGTTTTCACTTTCAACACAGTATTCCATAAATTACATGAGATGTTCAACACTTTCTTATAAAAGTCTCTGTGTTAGATAATTTTGCCCAAACATCGGCTAATGTAATTGATCTGAGCACATTTAAGGTAGGCCAGGCTAAGCTATGGTGTTCGGTAGAGTAGGTGTATTCAACGCATTTTTGACTTAACAATATTTTCAATTTTTCAATGGGTTCATCAGCACATGAGGGACTGACTCCCTCCCCAGAGGGAAAAGAAAATTTCATTAGTTTCTAAATTAAAAAATCCTAACCCTATTTAAAAATAACCGTGGAAATCCTATTTCTTCACATGTGACTTAAAGAAAGATTTGTTTGTGTATCTTGAATGTACAGCTGCTTTGTGTGTTTCATGACTTCCACTTACAAGAGTTCTAGTCCCTATATTAGAGGTAAATAGATTCTAAAAATTGCTTTAGAACCATTGCCTGAGTTGCCCTTACCCTTCTTAACCTCTGACTCTAACTGAATGAAAACACATTCTAATAGGGGCATTGAAAACCATTTAGGCTAACTTGAAAGGGACATTTCTG
This sequence comes from Callorhinus ursinus, assembly GCF_003265705.2. NCBI lineage: Eukaryota > Metazoa > Chordata > Mammalia > Carnivora > Otariidae > Callorhinus > Callorhinus ursinus. The sequence continues at coordinate 1,685,359 of NW_027397125.1, forward strand.
CCAGAAATGCCAATTCCTGAACGCCCAGATTAGGTACAGTAAGCCTAATTTGATTCTGATCTCTCTTTATTGCGAAGATTACAGTAGAATTTTACTTAACAAGTTTCTGGGCATAAAGAATTGTCAGTTTGGGCCTGCCATAGATTAAGATACCTTGAGTCAGAGAACAAGCATGTGAATGTTAACATCCAACAGAGAACTTTACTATAATTAAAAACTACATAATTAGTCATCTCATAAACCTAACATATACACATGAAGTTACTTAAAGTGTCAAGTGAAAGGAACAAAAAGATTGCTTGACATTACACCCCTCTCTTAGCTAACCTAATTTTGAATCAAGAGGAGGAAGCCAATTACAGGGTTATCTCTCAACATAAAGTTCCTCTATTACATGACTCTGCCTTGGAAACTGGGCAGCGCTAGAAAAGTTAGTGTTTTCTCCCTAAAGTGGCTGAAATTTCAATGGCAAGTGGTATTAGGACCTCTAGATGCTGTACTTGAAATTCTTTATATTTGATTTACTGAAAAGATTTTATTATACTGTATTGTCATAACTGATTTCAAAAAGTGAAAATGGCATTTTCTCTGTTAATATCCACCTGTAGTTTTTAACTTAGTAAAAAGAAACCTTTGGTAGATTTTGAACAGAAAGGGACGTGTTGTGATGTAGGGTTTAAAAGGATCACTCAGGATTCTGTTTAGAATAGAGTGAAGGGGCAAGAGAGACCTGTTAAGAGGTCACCACAGTAGCCCTGGTGGGAGGTTACAGAGCCATGTGGTAACATCGGAGGTACTGAGAAGGATCGGATTCTGGATACATTTTAATGTAGAGCCAGGAGGATTGGACTGTGAAGCGAATGGGAACAAGGTACGTCAAGACTGTTAAGATGTGGGACTTAGGCACCAATTAGAAGAAAATATATGCAAAACATATCTGATAAAGGTCTTGCATCTGGCCATATGGAGAATTATTCTAACTCATTAATAAGAGGACAATTTTTACAAGTAGGCAAAAGATTTCAATAGACAGTGCACCAAAGAGATACTTGAATGGCAAATGAGAGCATGGGAGGATTCCCAGCATCATGGGTCATCAGGGAAATGCAAATGAAAACTACAGTGAGTTCCTACTTCACATCCACTAGGACGCCTATCATCAAAACTCCAGACAGTAACAAGTGTTAGAGAAGATGTTGAGAATTGGAATCCCCTTACACTGCTGGTGGGGGCGGGGGGGGAGGTAAAATGATATCACCACTTTGAAAAACTCTAGCAGTTTCTTATAAAGTTAAATATGGTTGACCATTGAACAACGCAGGGGTTAGGGACACTGACCTCCCTCAAAGTCAAAAACCCACATATAACTTTTGAACAGGAGAAGGCATCATCAAACTGAGGTACATTCACGAATAGAACATACTACTCAGCAATGAAAAGGGTTGAACACCATTCAAAGAATGATACATGCAACACCATGGGCACCTTTTGAAGACATTATGCTAAGTAAGAGATCCAGACTCAGAAAGCTACATACTGAATGATTCCGTGTAAAATGAAATTCTAGAAAAAAAACAAAACTATCAGAACACAAAGCAGAACAATGTTTGCCAGAGCCTGTGGACAGAGGTGAGGGATACAAAGGGCCACAGGGGCGGTTTTTCGGGTGACAGACATATTCTGTATCATGATCATAGTGATGGAGACATGACTGTGGACATTTGTCAAAACTCATTAAATTATATGCTCAAAATTGGTATATGTAAATTAAACCTCAAAAGAGCTGATTTTTTTTAAGTAGTGCTAAATATGGTTAGCACATACTAATTGTTTGGGATTCGAGAAATAAACGCACAGGTGTACATTGTCTAAGCACTCTTGAAAAATTGACTTCCCTCTCTAGCCATCTGTCACCTCAGCTGTAAATTGGCGACCGTAGTTCCTGATGAAGTGACTTTTTAAATCTGAAAAGTCAGGTATAAGAACTGTTTTTGTAAATTGTGTTGAATTTTAATTGCCTCAAGTTCCGTTTTTATTTATTAGAATCCAGTGGTGATTCATTTTGTAAAGTATCCTTTTGTGGTAAAGTAAGTGGGTGTGAATTATTTTGTAGACTGGTATTTTTGAAGACTAGATTTGAGTAAAACTGGATGGATCTATAATTATATAATCCTGAGGCGGAGGCGAATGCTTGCTCTCATATGGACAAGCAGAAATTCTAGGTTTGTAGGTGGTTCACACTCAACAAGCATTAATTACTGTATTCACTGCGATCATACACTGCATCTTCAGATACATTATCTAATCTTCCACAGCCCTTTGAAATAGGTGTCATTATCCCCAATATGCCTACAATGAGATAAAAATCTGTGAGTTGTTAGATGACTTGCTCACGGTCACCCAGCTTGTAATTGGTAAAACGGGAGTTAAAGCTTAAGTTTTCTGGTTTTATGCTTTTCTCTCAACCAAAGCTGCCTTCTTGCTCTAGTCCTTAAAATACATGTAAGTTGTCAGGATAATAATTGGCCTTAACTTATTGAATCCCCAACCTCCACCATTATTCAGCATATTGGACAAATGTATGCATCTTATTAGACTATATCTGCATAGGAACCCAGCCATGTCAGTAAGGTCTGGCCATGGGCCCTGAGAAAGACACCCCATGCTGCTAATGTAGCTCTTCACATAATTTCAGAGGTGCTAAGTGCTTCATAGACTTTCAATAGGAGGCGAGATGAAACAAAGTGGCATTTTTCAATATAGAGGGTAAAATATGGAGTGAGAACATTTTGAAATCTAAAATTAATCCCAGGTGCAGCATATTAGTCTTCCACTATTAGAAGAAAGGGACATTTCCCCCCCCTATACAAAGCTGACAAATTACAAAGAAATACATGCAGTATTTAAAAATTCATCCACTTGAGTGATTTGCTGAAAGCCTGTGCATCAATGATTCTGCTAGATCCTGCAAATTTGGCAAAACATTACGCAATCACACAATCCCTGTCCTTAAACGGACCCACAGCTTAGTAAGGGAAACAGATGTTCCCACAAATGAGTGCTGGACAGTGAGATAATGGGTAATGGATACTTTTATATAATAAAAAGGGAACCTGCACCCTAGCTACTTACTGAAAGTCCTACAATCTCTTTCTCTAATCTTAACATATGGGGAAGGTTAGATGCCCTGTTTCAGGCTGATCATCCCAGCTGGGGAGTTTATGTTTAAAATGCCTGCCTCTTTTCCCACATACTCACCCCAGCCAGAGATGTTCTGTATTTCTTGAAGCATCTGGAATCCAAGGGACTATTTAGAAGAGGGATTAACTCCAAATGTTCATCCCTTGCCTCCACACCCCACCTGAGTTACCAAGGCCAGAGTGGAGCTAGGTCTAGATCCAGTGAGGTACCCAGTAACACATGGACAGCTCCAGCATTCAAGCTCTTTCTAGCCCCTTCAAGCCCTAGTTTGTCAGCAGTCCTCCGGGGGGGGGGGGGGCAGGGGGGAGGACACTTTGTCACTTGGTGGTATATTTCTTCCTGCCTGAGATTGTGAAAAAACATCAAAATGTGTAAAGAAACATTGTTCGGGCATTAGAAACACTGCCTTGAAATACCATGTGGTGGTCTTCCAGTTCTTTATTTGATGAAAGCTAGAAGGCATGTTCAGTTAAATGCAGTTCAACAAAAATGTACTGAGGGTCTTCTGTCCCTCAGTGGTGGTGATCGAAGCGTGTGATGTATCCCTGGGCCTCAGGGGCCTTTGCTGCAGATCAAGCAGTAGTCAGTGAAACTATTCTAAAAGGCCCTATTCAACGTTCACTTTAAAGGTCTTGGACCAAATCCTAGAAAGCAGTGCTGCCCTCAAGTAAAATTTTCCCACATTTAACGTTCAAAACACTTGGTTGCTAGAAAACTCTGTAAAGAAATTTTACTGAAAATCAAACTCTTAGGGCAAAGGTTATGACATTTTGTTGCCAGACTCCAGAATGAAATAGTCTTTTATTCCGTGTCCTCTATTTATATTGGGTTAGAATACTTCATTTTGAAATGCATTTGCCTGTCGTTTTACAATGAAAGCGGATGGGAAGAAAAAGAAAGTAGACAATGGCTCCAAATATTTTTTGATTGTTAGACATTATATTTGAAAAAACATAACTTCCTCCATGGTGTTGGTATAGCTTCGTGGGATTTTCAGAACCCAAGTGGCTTGTAGTAACTCCAAAAATGATTATGTTGCTATTTTCAAAAACATTATTTTTTTTTTCCCCCAAAGAATTAGCCTGGAAGGGATTGAAGTCAGATACCTTTATCCTGTGGAAATTCTTTAAAAAAAAAAAAGATTTTATTTATTTATTTGACAGAGAGCACAAGCAGGGGGAGCGGCAGGCAGAGGGAGAAGCAGGCTCCCCATGGAGCAGGGAGCCTGATGCGGGGCTTGAACCCAGGACCCTGAGATCATGACCTGAGCCAAAGGCAGCTGCTTAACTGACTGAGTCACCCAGGTGCCCCTATCCTGTGGAAATTCTAACTCATACAACTCACTATCAGTTTCCCTTTCCTGGGTAATTTTCCACTTTTATACTGACCTACACTATCCCATTTTTCTGAAGTGTTTTCATGTGACTTTTATATTTAGGAAAGTAAGACATAAGCTGCTTTATATCCTCAATGGATATAATTCTAGCATATCCATATGCCTATACTCCATAGAATTCCATTTGAGGAAAGATAAGCCAGCAGCAAGCCCAGGAAGAGTACCAACATCTCCTGACTTGTGCATTTCTCTATTCCTTTGACCCCATGCCTTTCAGAAACCAGAGCCTGTGGTGCTCAAATGGGAGCAAGCAGCTAGCAGCCCTCAAGCCAGCTTTCAAGAGAGCTGAGGAGAACCTCTTACGTGTGAGCCTTGTGGTCACAGTTGCTCCCATGAAATGAGGCCTTGTAGCAATCCTACTTTTATTTCCCTGATAAATAAAAATGTTCCAGTTCATTGGCCTCTTAGCAGAAACGCCAAGGATATAAAAAAAAAAAAAAATTAAAGACTTTTGTGTGCCTTCTGTGTGGTCTATATTCTGACCATTTACCAAGGAAGATACTATTTTCCTTGTTCCACATGGTAAGACACACTCATTCATTCATTCATATGGGTCATTTGTTCCAAGTTTCAGCATAGTCCCTCTTCATCTAGCAATGGATGTGTGTGTGTGTGCACACGTGCATGCATGCATGTGCATATGTGTGTTATGGAAGTATTCAAATTTGCACATTTTTGTAATTCTGAATCTTCATATTCAGTATCTTTAGATCTCATAAGATGGGTGGCCCAGGCCTCTCTTGACTTGAGAGAGGGCCGGGCAGTCACAATGTAATCAGAAGTGTAACGAGGAGTATATACAAAGCATAGGAGCACAGGGAGGGGAAGGGAGGCTCCCTCAGCTGTATCATGAATGCGGACTGGGGCTCTCCCTACAGACAAGAGGAGAGGGGAAGTTGGAAGCTGAGAAAGCAGCATCTGCATCTGCACGGGGATAAGAGGAGGCCTGATCTGGCATGGGTGGAGGACCATGTGCATGGGCCATGATAGGAAGATGAGCAGCAGAGATGAGCCTGGTCTACCTCCGGAGTTGACCTTGACCCTCTGATCTGGAGGAGGGGAAACCATGGGAGGATTTTAAACAGGGAAGTGATACACTCAGCTGTGATGTCATTCTGAGCATGGTACGGAGCATTAGAGGTGAAGAGACCAGGAATAGGGAAGCTAGTTAAGAGTCTACTGCCATAGTCCAGTCAAGACAGAAAGAGGCTCTGAACTAGAGCAAAGACAGAGAGGAAGCAGCAGAAAGAACAGGCTTATTTTGAGACTTTATGGAAGTATTTTGAAGGCAGTTGGACAAATAATTGAATCTTTACAAGCCTCAGTTTCTAACCTGTGAGTTCAATATAATAACACTTACCTTGAAAAATTATATCAGGTGAGATGAGATCACCACCTCACCACCAATGAGCCCTTCCTCTTTCTGCTTCCCATGCCAGTCATACTGGCCTCCTGCTGTTTCCTGAAATATACCTTGTATACTCACACTCAGAGGCACCCCACCCACTGCTCCCCTGGCTTGGATGCTTCTTAAATGTCACCTCATCAGAGATATTATTCTGACTGCCCTATCTAAAATAGTGTCCACCACACCCTTCATTCCCCTTACCCTGCTTTATTTTTTGAAAAAACTTATCACTGCAGATATATTTATGTATTTATGTATGTACATAATCCCTGTCTTTGTTCACTAAAATGTAAGGCCCATAAGAGTAGATACTTATTTGTTCACTAGTGTCCCCGGAACCTAGAAGAGTTTCTGGCAAATAGTGGTTGTGATATTGTGATTTATAATAAGAAATACACATTTGGTTTTCATCCACTTCCTGACACAGAGCTCCTAAAACCCTTGGAATTTCCTGTGATGATAGTGATAAAGGTATCTTTTATTGTTAATGAGTGACTTTTGGAAAGCACCTAAACATGGGGGTTGGTTGCCAGTGGAGCCCACCATGTGATGAAAAGGTTGGAACTTTCAGTCCCACCCAACCTCTAACCCCCATACCCTGACTTTCTAGGAGGGGAGAGGGACAAGAGATTGAGTTCAATCACCGACGACCAATGGTTTAATCAATTGGGCCTATGTAATGAAGCCTCCCAAAACATCCAAAAGGCTAAGCTTCTGAGAACTTCGAGTTGGTGCACCAGAACACATCCATGTGTTGCTGTGCTAAACCCCAGACTCCACGGGGACATAAGTTCCTGTGTTCAGGGACTCGCCCTATGTATCTCTTCATCTGGCTGTTGATTCATATCCTTTGTAATAAACCAGTAATCAAGTGAATAAACTGGTTTCCTTAGTGCTATGAGCCACTCTGGAAAATTAATTGAACCCAAGTTGGGGGTTGTAGGAGCCTCTCCGATCTACAAACAGATGATTAGAGCACAAGTACAACCTGAACTTGAAATTGGCATCTGAAATGCAGGGTAGTCTTATAGGACTGAGCCCTCAACCTATGGAATCTGATGCTATGTCCAGGTAGACAACGTCAGAATTAAGTTGAACTGTAGGACCCCCAGCAGGTGTCAGAGAATTGCTGGGTGTGGGGAAACAACCCATGCCTTGGGATTGGTATCAGCAGACTACAAATATTTTGAATGAATGTAAAGTGTCAGATACCTGAATCCTGTCACTTTTTGTATCTATTCATCTATCTTTCTATTCATCCACCCACCCATCTCTCTGATCAAAGCAGCTATAGTAGTGGTGATAATACTACTAGGACTAATAATCATAACTCGATGAATATTTACTACTCAGACACTATTTAAGTGATTTACATGGACTTTCTCATTTAATTCTCAAAAAAATAAATGAGGGACACCTGGGTAGTTCAGTCAGTTAGGCATCAGACTCTTGGTTTTGGCTCAGGTTGTGATCTCAGGGTCATGAAATCGAGCGCTGCATCAGGCTCCCCACTATGTGTGGAGCCTGCTTGGGATTCTCTTTCTCCCTCTCCCCTTGCCCCCCCCCAAAAAAACCAAAAACAGAATGAAACAAGTATGAAATAGGTAATCAATAGTGACCAATTCCTCTAGGTGATTAAATTAATAGGTAACAATATGGCTGATAAAAGGAAGAGAAGAGAAGTCTATGACTCTTGGCTTCTGGCTTGAATGGATAATATCTGATGGATAATATATCCTCACCGAGACACAGGAGGAAGAAACCATTCAGCAGGAAGGACAACAAGCACTTTTATGCAGACAGAAGGGCCCATGGAACACCCCTGTGGAGATTTCCAGTAGACCGTTCGGAATATGAACTTTGGTACTACAAAGATACCTTAGCAAGAGGCAAAAATAAAACAGGGAGTCCTTAGTATATGGATGGAAGTTGAGACTATGGAAGAGATTGCCTACAGAATGTGAATATGGGTTAAAAGTGGGGGATAAGATTTTGGATAATATCTATGTAATAAGAGGTGGGGTGAGGAAAAGGAGCCCACACTAGGAAGGGTCAGTAGTGTAGGGAAAGGACCAAGTAAGAGTGGGCTCTATAAACCATTGTTTGGTCTTCTGTGGCTACTTCTGGGATAATTAGAGGTCCCTAGAGGGCCCGATGTATTCTTAGGGTTTCCAGAAGATATGGCTCTGGGAGAGGGGATCCCAGAGATGGCATAGAAGATGACCAGCGCCATGCGCCTGACGTGTTCCAAGCCCTCCCTACAGCTGACTGGCATGCCCCCTGACATGCTCTCACAATCACTGGCATGCCTACCTCACAGCCTTGCAGGAGCCCTTCAGTACCACTCACTATTCATGTGGAAGAACAGTTGGTTGTGCAAATTTTTTGGGAAGAGATATCTCAGCGAAGATATATAATAGTGTGACTGGTTCCTCAAAAGTGGAGAATTGTCACATACTCATTTTTGTCAACTTCAGGAATGATAAAAAGAATCACAGACTTGCAAATGGAAAAAAATAAACCTTTCAGATGAAAGAGAATCTGAGTGGTTTAAGTGTGTACTGGGGTACAGAGGCAACCTTCTTTGTTTCTATCAAATGAACTTCATCGAAAGGAGGTAACTCTATCAAATTTCAGGCATTTACAGTGTAATGTATCAGAATAAAGATGAAAACTTTTAGCTTACAGTTTAGAAAGGCTAGAACAGGCCAAGAAGAAATGAAGTCATACATTTTTCTGAGTGACTCTCTTCAAAGATGGCCCTTAAAACAGAAGGCCAGACTGTTGAAGAGAGAATGTGGAGAGATTATCAACCAGGAAAACCAGGTACTACCCCTGGCTCTACCAAAACCAGCCCTGTGACCTCTCTTAGGCTTTAGTAGGTTCCTTTGTAAAATGAAAGAGGAGAACTTCTTCCTTTTTTTTTTCCCCCCATAAAAACAGTAGTCCCCAGTTACCATGGAGGGTTACATTCTAAGCCCCCCACGGGATGTCTAAAACCACAGAGGGTACTGAACCGTATATATACCCTCCATTTTTTTCCTATACAGATATACCTACGGTAAAGTCTAATATAAATTTGGCAGACTAAGAGACTAACAACAATAATAAAATAAAACAATTATAACATATGCTGTAATGAAAGTTATGGGAAAATGGTCTTGTTCAAAAAAATCTCATTGTGCTATATTCACCCTTCTTCTTTTGATGATGTGAGATGATAAAATGCCTGCATGAGGACATGAGGTGAGGTGCGTGACATAGGGTGATGTAGCCTAACACTAGGCTTCAGATAGATCAGATGCAGGATCATCTGCTTCCAGACCATGGTTGACTGCAGGTAACTGAAACTGCAGAAAACAAAACTACAGATATGGGGGGACTACTGTATTATAGGGCGACTGTATTAAAATATGAGCTCCTTGAGAACTAGGATTGTGTCTATTAATTGCTTCCTAAGGTAGGCATCTTTTAAAAATGTTTTATTGTGGGGCACCTGGGTGGTTTTGGTGGCAAACTCTTGGTTTTGGCTCAGGTCGTGTTCTCAGGGTTGTGAGATTGATCCCGGCGTCAGGCTCTGCGCTCAGCAAGGAGTCTGCTTGAGATTCTCTCTTCCTCTCCCTCTGCCCCTCCCGCTTGAGCTCTCTCTGTCTCTCTCTAAAATAAATAAATAAATCTTTTTAAAGAAATGTTTAATTGAAGTATAATTACATATGGAAAAGTGTTCAAGTCGTAAGTGGTCAGCTTAATGAATTTTTCACCCAATGAATATGAATGCCCTCATGTAATCATTACCAGCTAACAACAAATACAATGTTACCAACTGTTTGCTTTATTAGTTTTCTGCTTACAGGGAATGCTCAGCGAGTAACAAGTTAGTCTATGAAGGTGACCCAATCATCTTTTCTCACAACAGTCTCTATACCTTGTTATTCTATTTATAGTGGGGAATTTGTGCTGAATAATCTATTCAGTCTTTTAGGGTCTTAGGAGAATAGCAGATATTTGTTGAAAGAATAAATGAATGAGTATTGAAGCAAACAATTACGGCAAAGCACCTAGATAACGAAGAAGAAAGAAATCTAACCGTAATCTTGTTAGACTACATCTTGCTTGCTTTCCTATTTCCTGTCACCGTGTCACTTTGTGGTGAGAGAAGAAAGGCCTTTAAGTTCTACTGCCACTCTCTTTGGTCCAAAATGTGAAGGAAAATGTGAACGTCAACTTCCTCTGGGGCTTCTAGAAGAGTCTCCTTTCCCAAGAGAGGCAGTTTGCACTGGATCAGAATTTATGAAGGCGAGACTCTAGTCCCGGTTCTGATGGGACCTACTAAATCACAAGGTCTTGGACGTGGACCAGGCCTCATCTGTAAAAAGGCAGACCTGGACAATTGCTAAACTTCATTCCAGCTCTAAGATTCCAAGGACACCCACTTCTTTACAATGACTGGCTGGCGCCCACAGAGCAGATGAAAATGAACCGGGACCCCACAGTAGTGAGCCATTAGCAAAGGTCCATGGCTGTAGGGGTTGGCTGATCACACTAACCAGGCAGAGATGAATGCCTAACTAGAATGTGAATTGTTGCCTTGCAAAAGGGCAATTTAAAGATTAAAGGGGAAAAAGAATCCCGGGCAGTCCATCCCTCTGCCATCAGCAATGCGACCACTGCTGCAAGCCATCAGCTTTGTTCTTTTGCCCACTTTGCTGAAGCAAGAGTTTTCGCCACCAAAGCAACCCCGACTGTGCAGATCTCACCTACCTAACACTCTTCTGTGGACAGATGGTACCAGGATTGCACGGACAGTCATGGGGAAGACTCAGCGGCTTTGACCCTTGTAGACGGATACCTGTGACAAGTCACCACACCTTTACACCATCTCCGCTGCCGTCGGTGGGTATTTCTAGATGTCCAGGAAGAGAAATTCACTGTCAATGCCGTAAGCAGTAAGACATCAAGAACATGGGAAAATTGGAAATGTTCTGTTTCAACCTTTTTAAAAACACATGTTAGCATGTATTAGTGAGGTTAGGCCATGGTAGTCAGTTCTCTTGTGCATGCGTGCACCCCTGCTGGTTTCCCTTACCCTTTTAATTGTTGAGGTGATGTGGGCAAAGAAGCACGCAGTTTCTTTCTCACGCAGTCACAGATTCCTTTTCTCTTACTGACTGATGTTACCCTACTCGGCCATTCAGGAAACGAGAGCCTGATAACTGAGGGATTTTAATTGTGGCCTTGGGATCAACTACACATAAATAAAGGAACCGAGATACAGTTGTCTACTAAATTATGTTATGGTGTCTGAGGCATATGATTCGGAAGCAGGTTCCAAGCCTAGACACATGTCTGTTGCTAAAATATGATTTCCAGGTTATAACTACTTTGTAATCTGATAGTTTGAGGTTCGACTTTCAGACCAAAGATTTCAAATCCTAATTTCAAACACTGATCAGTGACAGGTGACCCTGAAAGAGTCTCCTTTCTTAAGGCCAGACACAGGAAGCAGGGTTTTCCCTTTTTAAATACAGTCTTCCTGCATAGATTTTATTTATATAAAATGTTTATCTGGAGTCTTTGTAAACAGTATTTACCCAAGTTATTTGTTTTTTAATTCTGAAAATAAACATGCACAAAACTTAGCAACTAGAATCCAAACTCACTGGGTTTGCAAGTACCGTTATCTAGATACATTGATTGGGAGAAACAATTGATTTTTTTTTAATCCAGTGAATGGATTTGATGAGAATATTTAAAAGACTAAGGAGCTGTGTATACCAAAGAGCTTATTTTTTTTCACCCAATTTCTCTTTCACAAACTGGTTAGCACATTCTTCTCTACCTCCACTCAAGATTCTGGAAGGGTCTGAGGTATTGTCTTTCTGTTAATTGGCCAGAATAACAGGGCAACTTCTCTAGAGCTGCAGAAGTTGATGGGAAAAATTCGGTTGCAAAAATACCAAGTTACATAAGGTTATGTAAAAAGTCAGCTATAGAACCAAGGCCTCAGAGTTTCTGGCTTTTTGGCTTCTACTCCTCTTTGAGGCTTGGCTTGAAATGGTGTGTGAACTACCAGCGTTTGAAGGGTCTTTGGACAAATACCCCTGCTGTGTTGTTTCTCACATCTCCTCAGTACTGGCCTAGGTGTTCAGAGGAATTTATATTTGGAAAGAAACTCTAAAGAGGCAAATATTGAAGTTCTCTCAGTTTAACAATATGAGAAACGATATAAAATAAATGGTGTGCTTTTCATAAGGGAGAACTAGGTTGCATTGGTCAATTAGGTGCGCTGTGGAATTCTGCCTAGTGATGGACAAAAAGCAACAACTAAATTTCTTTCGATCGATTTTCAAACCTTCACCAGCTAGCAGTCTCTACACATTTACTACTCTCTCCATTTAAAAAAAAAAAAATCTGTGAGTTCATTTCCAATCCATCTTTTGCTCACTTCTTAAATCCCCCAGTTCTGGTAGATGAGAGTCCACAGATATCTACAACTGTATACCAAAGAAAAAAAATCTAGAAAAGCAGCATTGCTGTTTCATTCAGAATACTTCCTACAATATTGTTGGCTCTTTTCAAACAGAATTAGAGAATTTCACTGCTGTGGGAACATGTTTAAAATAACCATCATGTGTCATAGTCATCTGTCTCTATTTTCTTGAGATATTAGATTTTTAAAGGCTCATGCGTATTTCTCTTTCTCTTTCAAGTATATGGTTCAAATATGGTATCTCTCTGATAGCATAATAGGGTTCATTTCTGGTTAGTTAGAAATCAGTGTGTTTTAGGAATGCTCTACTGGATTTCTATATAATAAATGGCTGTTTCCCATGACCATTTCTTACCTGCTGAGTTTTGTGGAGGATATGAAGTCTTTTTTCAGTGATGGTAGCTCATCTGTCCGATCCCATTCAGACAATGTGGCTGGGGATAGTTCTGCACAGCTCCAACAATGCAACCCCTACCCAATGCCCTTTATCCCAGAGCACTTCCCAACCACATGGTCACAAAGGAATCCCTTTTCTTGAAATAAAGTAAGACAAAGGTACTCTTTAATGTCACAAAAAGACTAGGACTAACTACTGTGGAAAGCACTGACAAATCATATTATCAACTGAAGTTGTGGGAGACAAATTAGGGTGGTTTCCCCAGCTCCCAGCAATTGCTCCAATGGCCCTGACTGTGCTATTCCATTCACCCCGCTACTCTCATGGAGGGTCCAAATTGCCCCCTTGATCACAGCCATTGACCTAAGGGTAGATATCTGACACAAACCAGGCTAGTCACTGCAGCTCAGGTATCCTTGGCCATAATGATTGGTCCAAGGGGCAGACATGTGATCTGAGCCAGACGAGTTAAGTCTTCTATGGAATTTTTCACACTCAAGTTTAGGAAAAATCCTTTTCTCTTGGATGATGATGTTGTTAGGATGTGAGGCTAGAGATGGAGTGGAAGAAGAGACAAGAGAAAAGGAGAGTCCTGAGTCCCTGGTTCTAGAGTCTCACCATTCCTCAAACCACCCTGTGTCCTGCCTTCATGAACTTGGTGGTCCAGCTCTTCCTTTCAATTAATCACCTTTCTGTTTAAATTAGTTCAAATGGGGTACCTGTCACTTGCACTTGAGAAAATCCTGAGTAGGACACATATCAAAAAGAGTACTTTATAATATCACTTTCATGGTAGGGAAGGATTCCACCATCTGCATATATTCACAGATTTTTCAAATAATCCTCTATTATTGGACATTTAGATACTTAAAGTCTTCCTGCATCATAATGCTGTGATAAACCTCCTTATTCATAAAATGTTGAACATATCTCTGATTGTTGCGTCAGGCTTGCTCCTAAAACTGGGTATAATTTGAAAGCTTTTGATATGTTGTCACCAGATCTTCCTAAAAGCTTTTTTTTTTTTAAGTTCAAGTATAGTTAGCATACAGTGTTATATTAGTTTCAGATGTACAATATAGTGATTCAACAATTCTATATATTACTCGATGCTCATCACCATAAAAGTACTCTTAATCCCTTTCAACTATCTCGCCCATCCCCCACCCCCCCAAGCCACCTCCCCTCTGGCAACCACCAGTTTGTTCTCTATACATTTCTCTGGAAGCTTTTGATACAATAGCACCAGATTTCCCTGACAAACATTTGTATTTAATGTGCATTTCCAACAGCAGTCCATGCAAGTGTCTGTTTTTTTCACGCTGTCACCACCTTGGGATGTGATCGTTCTGTTTCTTTAATATGTTTCTCAATTTTCTAAGCAAAAAGTGCTAACTCATTGTTTTTTCACTTTGCACTTCTTGGGAAAAGCAGGTCATTCTTGTAAAGAAGCCCTGCGTTTCCATCACATTTTAGAGCATCATGCTGGTGGCGCTCTTATCACTGCACTGAGCCTCAGTTGCTGCCTGACTCACTCTATCAAAATGCTAACAGAGTTTCCTGCCGTCGGAGGGTTTTGTCAGAATATCACGTTGCCTAATTTTGATCCAAAATACCAACAACCCTCTTCATGCTGAAAGGAGGAGAAGAGAAGTCATCGAGTAAACATCCTAAGAGATGATAGCAGGTGGCAGGAGCACTTTTGCTTTATTTTGTTGGGTTTTGTTCCATTTAGACTTAGTGATTGAGGGGGATGGGAAAGCCCTTTTACTGGCAAAGAAACTGACCCTAAGGAGGAGACTTTCTTTTGACTCATATTGCTCTCAATTTTTTTTTAGTGCACTCACAATAGTTTGTTCTTTTGATATGGAGCTGGAATGACCTTGGATTTCACAGAGGCACTTTTCAGAACTCTTCCACGTCATCCTTTTCCAAAGCATTTGCAATGTTTGACCGCCCAGTGCTCTCACAATGGACTGAATGACACACTTTCTCTTTCCTTTGCAGTGATTCCAAATAGGGTGCATTTGCACTCCCTTCCATTAGCAGCAGGCTAAAACTAGCATTACATTGTCAGAAGTTGAACTTGGTGAACTCTGGGATTCTCGAGAAGAGTCTCCAAGGGAAGACAGGGCATGTTTCACAGTTAAAAACTTTGGGAAGCATCCTTTAGAGCACGCACTGTTGACTTCTGTGCTGCTGTTGTCCAGGACCAAAAGCCCCTTTTGTGCATATGTGGCATGAGTGTGATGTGGCCAAAGAGTTAGCCGATGCTTGAGATTTTCACCATGTCTGCGCAGTATAAGAAGGAAAGGAGGGAGCTATTTTCATTTTAGTTTTTGACTAAGTATGTGTTGACCTAGCTTTCAGTGGTTGGAAAATTATCATATGAAAAACATTTTTAATATAGTTAGGTCTGTCCTAATATATCAAAAGATTTCATTAAGGCATATTGATTTGCATTTTAATTAGTCTATATTTTTGTATACATGAAAAAATATATACATATATGTATATATTTTTATACATATCTAGGAAAAGCACAGACTGATTTAAAAGTGAAAATCAATATGCCTTGATGCAATCTTATTTTAACCTATTACATCAATAATAATGATATTTAAATATCTATATGGTAGATGTGCAGCCCCAACTCTATCCCTCCTAAATTTTAAGGTTTTTTCCTTCCCTTGTTGTCTAGTGCTGTACCTTTTCCCTAAGCTCACATCAGCACCACCACCCCCCATGTATAGAAAAAGACTTTATTTATTTGAATAAGAAAATTTAGAGATTTCCAGAAGAAAGAAAAAACCTGTATGGAGATAGAAACAGAATGGCTTATAGGCTATAGGTTTTTAAATTTAACCTTGGTAAAAGTCACAACTTCTGTGGATCTCAGTTTTCACATTTATAACAGGAAAGGGATCGAGTATTCTCTACAGTGATATTCAGTTTTACAATTAGAAGATATAACACAGGCAGACCTGTCTGGGGAGCCAGGTCCCAAGTTTCTCTTTTATAAAGCACTAGGAATTTCCCCTTCTCTTTCTGGATTTTAACCTGATTCCCCTCTAGCTCATCACCCTCTAATGGGACCAGATGGTAGTGTTAATAACTACCATTTCCTGATGCCTATTTTGAGCCAGAATGCATCTGAGGTTCAGAAGGGTGGATTAAGTTGCTCTGTGAGCACACGGTCCAGGAATGGTAGAACCTGGACCTGAACCCACATTGTCAAGCTCCAAAGCCATGATCTTTACCACCATGTTATGTTGTCTCCCAGTAGGTCGGTGATTTTCAAGTGATAGCTTCCGTAAAACCTCAAAAGTGGAGCTGCTCTGGGTTAAGTAGAGTGGGAATGTGGGTGTTGGCCCCTTTGCCTCATCTACAAGCCTAGGTTGGCCCCACTGTGCTTTCACAGAACTCTGAACTGCATGACATGGGAAAGAAACCACGACACTCCCGTGACTACTCATGGCCATGATAGGGCAACACCCACCTTGTCTCCTCTCCGGAGTTTCTGAGTGAAGATCGAGCAGTCAGTGTCCACAGAGGCAGAGGCCCAAGATCATGACTCACAGTGTAAGCAGCGATTCCAAGAGCCAAAGAGCCAGCAGAGCAGTCCTATTTTAATATTTCCTTTGGGGGCCACAAAAACGTCAGGAGACAAGCAGTTTCTGCACTGGAGTCAAGACACCATCATATTTTTAATAGACATGATAGTAGGAACCTTCGGGCTCTCATTTTGGAGCACCACTGCCATTAGCATTGCCATCATTTTCCTGAAGTTCAACATAATGGTCAAGAGTGAGGACTTTGCTATGAGCAGGACTGGGTTTCCATTCTACCCCGCCAACTACTGAGTGGGTTTGGACCAGCTATTTAATTAAGATTCCATTTTCTCATCTAGAAAATGAGATAAAGTAAGCAAAACCCAGCACAATATCTATCACAATAAAGGTTAGCTACTAATATTAATATTGTAAGTTAATGAAACATATTCTTCTAGTTATAAAAAAACGGGAAGAATCAGTATTTCCAAAAACTTTATTAATATATATGGTAATCTAATTATTAAAAGATGGACTCTTCTCATTAAAAACCATTTTTTTTAGGGGCTCCTGGGTGACTCAGTCACTTAAGCATCTGACTGTTGGTATTGGCTCAGGTCATGATCTAATGGGTCATGAGATGATAGAGCCCCGTGTGAGAGTCTGCTTGAAGATTCTCTCCCTCTGCCCCTCCCCTCCCTCAAATAAATAAATACATCTTTAAAAACTTTTGTTGTTTTTTTTTTCATTTTTGGTTTGGATACTCTCCTTCTGAATCACATCTAAATTTTTTTGTTTTTATGATTGCCACAATAAGTTTAGTTAACATCATCAGCACACATGGTTACAAATTTTTTGTACTAGGGATAAGAACTTTTAAGATCTACTCTCTTAATCTGATGTAATGTGCAACACGGTGACTATAGTTAATAATAATACCGTATTTTATATTTGAAAGTTGTGGTTGAATTTTACGTGAGATTTCTTTCTCAAATATACGATATTATGCCACATGGGATGTGCTACTTCCACGTTCCTGGGAGTCAGATGTGCCACTACAAAGACAGATGCTGTAATGATCAGAGTTTAGGTGGATTTTATTATCTATTGATAGCTAAATTCCAGGGTTGGTTTTTTTTTTAAAGATTTTATTTATATATTTGAGAGAGAGCAAGAGAGGGGTAGGGGCAGAGGGAGAAGCAGACCCTCTGCTTAGCAGAGAGCCTGATGCAGGGTCTCAATCCCAGGACCCTGGGATCATGACCTGAGCCGAAGGCAGATGCTTAACCAACTGAGCCACCCAGGTACCAATAAATCCCAGGGTTTTAAGAGAATTTGGAAACTCCTTTTCCCATTCCTCTCAGCCAAATGAAAACTGGAGTTATAGAAGTCAAACTTCTGTGTGGCAGGTTAGAGAATGATTAATGCGTGCTTAATATGTAGCCATGTCTTCCAGTGGTAGCAAAATTTGCTTTTAGGTCTTTCGTGCTCCAGAAATAACTAATGCTTTAATAAAACCTGAAATGTCAGTATTCTAGTGAAGAATTTGCTTTCAATGCCACTTGCCTCCTGAAATACCTCAGCCTTTTTCCACTTGTGGACCGGTGTATTTATAGTACCCACAATATGTCATTCAATTTCAGTTGTTGAATTAGGGGTGCTCGAAGGGCATATGAGCATAGAACCAAGGCTCCATCACTAATTGGCCCCAGCAGCAGATAAATGGGAAGAGAAGAGGATTTATTTTGACTGCAGGGGTAAAAATAATAGTGCATGGCCAATCTGAGCAGATGAGAGTCAGGGGTGAATATGAAGAGGATACAGATGGTGGTGAGTAAAGAGAGGAGGTTAGAAGTTTTACATAAGAAGTGACTTAATCAGAACACCAGTGACTTGAAGCAGATTTAAAAGGCACATTTGAAGGAAGTTTGACTTGGTCTCTATGATGGGATTGAGAAGACTTGGAGCAAATTCCTAGAACTTTTGGCTACAGTAGAGTATAAATATTTTAACATTCATTAAATATGTGTATTGACTTTTTTTTAAACTGAGCTTTTTTTTTTTAACATTTTCGAATAGTTAAACCTGATGTGAAAGTCAATCTTTGAAAACGGCCAATAGTAAGCGTCGTTATAGGCACAGGTGGGCACAGCATGCTTAGCCCAGGGTTCTTTCCTGGGTGTTCATTCATTCTGTTGCCAGTGTTCCAACCTCAGCACCCTCCCCTGAGCCCACCTACTTGGCACCTGTTGATGGACAAATGGGTAGTTTTCAGTTTGTGGCTATTACAGACACAGCTGCTATGAATATTTGTAACAGGTCTTTGTATGGACATAGGCTTTCTTTTCTCTCGGGTAAATAAATACCTAGTGGTGAATGGCTAGACTTTATAGTAGGTACATGTTTAATCTTCTAAAAAAGCTACTCAACTCTTTTCCAAAGCGGCTGTACCATTTTATACCTCCTGCAGGAAAGTAAGAGAGTTCCAGT
The DNA here is from genome assembly GCF_003265705.2 of Callorhinus ursinus. NCBI lineage: Eukaryota > Metazoa > Chordata > Mammalia > Carnivora > Otariidae > Callorhinus > Callorhinus ursinus. The sequence continues at coordinate 1,704,292 of NW_027397125.1, forward strand.
TTCCCTATGTCTTCACCAATACTTGGTATGGTTTTTAATTTTTGCCACTCAAAGGAATCAAGGTGGCTCATGGTGTTTTAATTTGTATTTCCTTAATGAATACTGATGCTATATGTTTCTCTTTTTTTTTTTATTTTAACCTATTTGTTTCTTAATATGCAGAGCTGGTGTCTTGAAGGCAGCATATAGCCAATGTGATCCTGTTTGCCTTTTACCTGTGATGTGGAGACCATAGATATTCAATGTGATTATCAGTATGGTTCAATTCTGTCATCCTGTGATTTGTTTTCTATTTGTCCATGTGTTCTCTCCCATCATTTCCTATTTTCTGCCTTCTTTTCAATTCATTATTTATGTGTGCGTGATTCCAATATATCTCCTCTGTTAACTAGCCAAAACTCTGGTTTGTTTGTTTGTTTAATTTAGTGGTTGTTCCAGCATTTATAGAAACATTTTTAACTTACCACAGTCTACCTTGATGTAATATACCATTTCACCTATAGTATAAGAACCTCATAATAGTACATTTCCATTTTTACCCTTCTGGACTTGATACTATTGTTGTCATGCATTTTACTAATACATACGGTATAAATACCACAATATATTACTATTTTTTGTTATTTTTGTTTAAAGATAATTATCTTTTAAAGGGATGTAAATAATAAGAAACTAAGTCTCTATGTACACTCATGTAATTATAGTTACTTTTTCTGATGCAGTTCATTCCTATGCACGACCATATTTGAACAAATAAGATGGATTCCAAGGATTCTAAGTAATTTTTGTAGATACTCTTTTCCCAAGGAGAAGGAGATTAATTCCCCATCCCTTGAGTGTAGGCTGGGCTTTGTGACTTAGCAGGATATGTAAAGCAGAGGAAAAATGAGTCACTGTACAGTGGAGAAACCTGGCAAACAGTACCCTGACCAGGTGGTCAAGGTTAATATCATGAGTGCCAAGTCATGATATTAACCTTAACTAACTCACTTCACCTCTGTGATCATCTTGTCAAGAACCCATAGCCCAGTCTAACTATGAGAAAAATATCACACAAACCTCATTTGAGGAACATTCTACAAAACACTTAACTGGCACTCCTCACAACTGTCAAGGTCATCAAGAAAGGAGTCTGAGAAATAGTTACAGACCAGAGTAGGCTAGAGACATGATGACTATATATAATGTGCTATCCTGGATGGGATCCTGGGATAGATAAAGGACATAACTAATATCCAAATAAACTTCAGAGTTTAGTTAATGTAATGTAGTAATACTGGTTCCTTAGTTGTGACAGGTCGACCACTGCCATCAAATACGTTAACAATAGAAGAAACTCGGTAGAGGGTATGCAGGAAATCTTTCTACTAACTTTGCAACTTTTCTGTAAATCTGCAGTTATTCCAAAATTGACACTTTACTTTTTAAAAAGATTTCAATACCAATATTTCAATTCCAAATGTAAAAAATCTTTTCTGTTTATTTATGTAGTTACCATATCTGGTCACATTCATTCCTTTGTCCAAATCCCTATTTCCTTTTCAGATCATCTTTCTCTTTCCTGCAGTTTTTCTTCTTTTTCTGTAGTGTAGTTCTGCTGCTGATGAATTATTTCAGCTTTGGTATGTCTGACACCGTCTGTATGTCACCCTCTTTTTTGGAAAAGAGAGAGAGAACACATGGCGGGGAGGGGCAGAGGGAGAGGGAGAGAGAATCTTAAGCAGGCTCCATTTCCAGTGCAGAGCCCTTTGCGGGACTCAATCTCATGACCCTGAGGTCATGGCCTGAGCTGAAATCGAGAGTCAGACGCTTAACTGACTGAGCTACCCAGGCGCCCCTCATCCCTGGTTTTTGAATGATAATTTTGCTGGGTACAGAAGTCTAAGTTGGCAGTCCTTTTTCAGTACTTTAAATGTGTTGTGCCATTATCTTCTCACTTGAATTGTTTCTAACCAGAGCTACATTGTTGTTATTATTTTCATAGTTTGGTGTCCTTTTCTTCATGTTACTTGTACTTGGCTTTCATTAAGCTTCTTGGATCTGTGGATGTATACATTTCATCAAACCTGGAAATTTTCAGACATTATTTCTTCTAATAATTTTCTTCCCCACTCTCCATTTTCAGGAACTCTACCAACATGTCTATTAGGCCGTATTTTAAAGTTGCTCCACAGCTCACTACTGATCTTTTTACTTAAAAATTGTCTTTTGTCTCTGTGTTCCATTTTAGGCACTCTCTATTGCTGTCATTGAGCTACTAATCATTTCTCCTGCAGTATCTCATCTGCTATTTTTCTTGGTCACTTGTATGACTTCTCTATTGCTTCATGACAAATCACCACAAATTTAGCAGACTAAAACAACATACATTTGTGATCTCACATTGTCTTGGGTCAGAAGTCTGGTGCCAGGATGCTGGGTCCTCTGCTCAGGGTCTCCCAAGGTTGTCAACTGGATGCATCCTTATAAAGCCAGCTCAGGAAATATACCTTTGCAAGCTCCTCCAGGTTGTTGGCAGAATTCATTTCCTCCAGGTTGTGGGCAGAGGTCCCCACTTTCTTTCTGGCTATCAGCTGAGGGCAGTTCTTACCTCCTGGAGGCTGCCCCCCAGTCCCTGCCACTTGGCTCTCTCCACAGCATAGCAGTTCACAATACGTGTGTCTGCTTCCCAAAGCCAGCAGGCTTCCTGTTTCTTTGATGGACTCCCCTGAGTTCTTAGGCCTACCTGGGTCATCTCCGTTTTGGTTAGCTAAAATGAACTGATTTGGGATTTTAATTACATCTGAAAAATTCCTTTTGCTAAATACGGTAACATAAGAGTGGGAGTGATATTCCATCATATTCACGGTCCCTTGCACACTTAAGGGTGTGTAAGCCAGAGGACAGGCGTCCTGGGACCACCCTAGAATTCTGCCCCCCACACCTGCACCTTTTTCATCTCAGACATTTTACTTTTCATCTTTAGAAGCTCCATTTGTGTATTTTAAAAATTTTTATATCTTCCATGTCTCTACTTAACTGTTGAGCATATAGAAAACAACTCTAAGAACTGTTTTAATGTCATCTTCTAACATGTGTGTCAGTTCATCAGTTTCGACTGATTTTTATTTTCTTCAATTTTCTGACTCTTTCTGTGCCTGAGACTCTTTAATTAGATGTCAAACATTGTGAATTGTACCTTACTGTGTGATAGATTTTTTAAATAAATAAAATAATTTAAATAAATAAAAAACACATGAAACTTGCCATCTTAATCATTTTTAAGTGTACGGTTCAGGAGGGTTAAGTATTCCACATTGTTGTGCAAGAGACCTCTAGGACTTTTTATCCTGCAAAACTGAAACTCTATGAAACTGAACAACTCTCCCATTTCCCCCTCTCCCCAGTCCCTGGAAACTGCCATTCTACTTTCTGTTTCTATGACTGGAACTACTTTAGACACCTCAAATTAGTGGAAGCATACCAGTATTTGTCTTTTTGTGACTACCGTATTTCACTTAGCATAATGTCCTCAAGGTTCATCCATGTTGTAGCATGTGACAAAGTTTCCTTCTTTTTAAGACTGAATAATATTCCATTATATGCATATACCACTTTCTGTTTATCTATCCACCTGTCAAACATTTCGGTTATTTCTACCCCTTGGCTGTTGTGAATAACGCTGCAGTGCACTTCGGTGTGCAAATATCTCTTCAACATTCTGCTTTCAGTTCCTTTGGATATATACCAGAAGTAGAATTGCTGGATCACATGGTGATTCTATTTTTAATTTTTTTGAGGAACCACCACACTGTTTTCTAAGGAGGGTGCACCATTTTACATTTGCACTAACCATGTACAAGGGTTCCTGTTTCTCTATATTCCCATCAGCACTTGTTATTTTCTGGTTTTTTGATAGTAGCCATCCTAATGGGTGTGAGGTGATATCTCATTGTAATTTTGATTTGCATTTCTCTTATGATTAGTGATGGTGAGCATCTTTTTGTTTGCTTGTGGATGGGTAATTTTTTTTTATGCCCTTATATATTCTTGAGCCTTGTTTTGAGATGCAGTTGTTACTTGGAAGCAGTTGGATCATTTCAGATCTTGCTTTTTCAATTTGTTAGGTGGGTCCAGAGCAAACCTCGTGCTAGGGCTAGTGATTCTTCACCACGGAGGCAAGACCCTCCAGAGTACCCTACCCAACTCCCCGTCGATCGTGGGATTAACCCTTCTGGTGGGGACAGGCACTCTTTTGGCTCTGCTTATGTTGGGCACTGTTCTCTCTAATCCGTTTAGATGGTTCTTTCCTTGGCACAGGCAGTTTCTTCATCTGCATCTGCAGATCTGCTGCATGCTCTGCTGGTTCTCCTTCTGCAGCCCTTCTCTCCAATATCCTATCCTGAGAACTAGCTGTCGGGTTCTCCCGGGACACTCAGCTCCATCTCCTCCACTCCGTCTCCCAGGCTCCACCAGGGTTCTCCTTCCCTATGCTGTGGCCTGAAAACTCTACCAAGACAGTTATCCAGCCAGTCATAGGGCCAACTCTGTTTGTTCCTGTCTTAGGGATTGCTCTTCTTTGTTGCCTGACATCCAGTATCTTGATACTGTTGTTGCTTATGTTTTGCTTTTTTTAAAATCTGGTCTTTGTTATTCCATCTTGGCAAGAAGCAGAAGTCACGGGGACTTATCAAAATATAATGAAATTTTAAAACTACAACAACAAGAAAAATCATCCCCTTAAAATTTTTAAATTAAGAACCGAGGTGCCATAATAGGAAATAGTCTCATGAACTCCGAGATGTTAAGCACATTGTGAACTTTACAGCAAATGAATTTGATGTGATCAGGGGAAGATTATATAAACACCAAATAAATACTTGAAGTCTCTGAAATGCCAATGTCATTTTCTGTCCAGCTTTCACCTTTGGCATTACCCGTCAGTAACTACAAAAGTAGATCCAGGTATGAGTATGCCAAAGTACGCTGAATTGGGGTTACACTTTTCCCACCTGTGCAATCGAGAATTTACTCCTCAGTTATTTCTGAGAGTTCCCAAGGGGGTCCTCACGTGTGTCTCTAAGTCAGTCCCTCAGCTGGCGTTACTCCAGGGCATCTGCCACCTCCTCCGCCAGCCCCCACTGCAGGTCCTGCTTTTCGTGTTTCTGCCTGAGAAGCGCCTTCTGAGGTCATTAGTGAGGCCATTGCTAACAGTGCCTATTGTGAGTGTCCGTGTCCGTGCCGGGGGAGCTCCGGAAACTGCCAGTCCTGCAGGTACCGGGGCAGGGCCAGCTTGCCCACAGAGGCAGGCGCCCCAAACAGTTGTGAACGAGCCCCACTGCGGATCTTTGACCCCTCCCAGAATCTTAGTCTCTAATGGAAGCAGTTCAGTCCTCCAACAGCCGGGCTCAAATGTGGTTAAAGGAACCAGGCGGAGAACAGTGGTCGTATCAGCCTCCAGCCTCCTCTTCTCTCTTCCCTGCCACCTCTGACCCAAACAACTTCTCCTGCCGCCCTTACAAAGCAAAGGCCCTCGTGTCATCAGCCAATGACAACAGATACTTTATGGGGGTAAAGCGAGAAGAGTAGGTATTTATGCATGAGCAATCAGATGGCCCGAGTGCCTTGTTCCATAGCTGCTGGCCCAGTCAGGTCGCCTCATGTGGACATTCTGATTTGGGGGACATTGAGCTTTTCAGGTCTACACCCTTAGTTGGATGCATCATTAAGAAGTTATTCTTTGATTATCTGGCAGGAACTGAGAGCGATCTGGCATTGCTCATTGGCAAGTACAGAATAAGGTACTCTTCCATACCTTCGTCTGTATGGAACCCCACCTTTCGCATGTTAAAGAAGGCATGCCTACTCTAAGTCAGACACAGCTGTGGTCCACTTCCTTCTCCCACTCCCCTGTCAGGCTTCCGCCAACAAATTGGTATGGCAGAGTCTCATTTCCTTTGCTGTCCTGGACCTTCCTTTCCACTGTGATTATAAAAACATTTATTAGGGAATAATTTATTCCTCAGGCACATTAATGGAGTCCAGATTCTGTTTGTATAATACGGACAGACAGATGTGCAGTGTATTGTGCTACTTTTAGATGAGCAACGCTGTTTACACAGAGTTTTCCCGAGACCACCCAGCTCAGTTCACATGTAGTTTCCAGCTACTTCCAAGCCCTGGCCTCCAGAGGCAAAGAAAAAATTTAATAACTCAGCGCCCCACCCAGTTTTGAAGACATGACTTAATACTGAAGGAATTTGCAAGCCTGCACTGCCAATCAACATGCCTACATCACATAAACCATCTTTTCTTATTCTGAAAAATAAAAGGTGGCTCTAGAAGCATTCTGCTCTCGGACCTTCTCACGTGATACTCGTGTCTCATCAAATACCTGGAGAAGTTGGAGCAAAACCGTAAATCTAAAATATAGTAATGGTAGATGAAATGCTTGACATTTGGTATCCTACTTTCTTTGTAGTCCGTATAAATTGCCTTTTCCCTCTAGCTTTGTCTTAGGCCGAGGATATTGTTAATGCGTTTTTGCACATAAAACGTTTGCTCCATTTCTTCGTAGCGTTTGCATGCATTGGCAACCTGCTTGCTCTTGACATGAATTCTGAGAAGCAGGTAAGGCAGGCAGTATTATCCCCATTTTTCAGATGAAGTAAATGAGAAATCGAGTGAGTTTGCCAAGGTGTCCTGGTGAGTAATTGGTTAGGGCAATCATTGTGTCTGGTCATAATCATTTCTTCTTGTATGATCCTGTTACGTGGAAGCCATTATCTAATTTTAAATTTGGTTGTTTGAATAGTGGTATGTCTATGTAACTCCGTTACATATGTACATTACATGTACACTAAATGTATTATGTACGTTACCTTATACTTTACTACGATTTAAGGACACATTTATTCCTTTTATCTGTAAGCCCTAATAGAACTTGAGTCAATGATTGGCACAGAAAATGTGAACCAGGAAATAATACTCCAGGTTTCTTCTGTAAATACTGATAAATTTTAGTTACATGTAGAGCTTGATAGAGTGGAAAAATCACACGAATAAAAGTTACCTTGGGGTAGGCCTGGCTTTGTCATTAATTCACTCCCACACCCTCCCCTTTCCCTTTTATGGATAACAGAAAAGGAAAATTCAACTCATTAAATAAGTATTTGCCTACTGTGGGCAAAGCACTCTACATATGACATTTAACTTAAATCTCACAACAATCCAAACAAGTAGGTGTTATTGTCCCCACCTTACAGAAAAGGAGAACACATCATGTTCCTTTCTGCATGCAAGGCACCTGCTCAGTGCTAAAGAACATACAAAGATGGAAGATCTAAAGTCTCTATCCTCAAGTTGCTTTTGGAATAGCAGACGTGAACAGATGCATTGACAATGAGCAAGGAGGAGGAGTATAACAAGGGCGGTAGGAATCGGTGCTTAATGCGAAGGAAGCGTCTTGGCAGGAGAAATCAATTCTGGCTGACGGTGGTGGTGGGATGAGGATCAGGTGATGGCTTATAATGAGAGTAGATTTTTAATTTGTATGTCTAGGGAAGTTATGATTTTGACAAGCAGAGACATGGCAGAAAGACATTCTGGGTAGAGGGCGCATTCACAAGACAGACGATGATAAAATGCAAGGTGTGCGCTGGACTTAGCCAGCAGGTGGAACATAGACCCCGAAGACTCAGAGCGTGGCCTGTGGACTTGCCCCCTCCCTGTCACCTGGGAGCTCGCTAGAAATGCCAACTCTCAGGTCCCACTCCAGGCGGGATCATGGTCTGCGCAGGGGATTCATGTGCGCATTACAAGCACCTCTGGGGGAGCGGAGTCACATTGAAAAGGTAGAGTCTGATCAGACCCGAGAGAAAAGCTGTAGAATGTATTGGTTAAGTGGAGGTTTTGGAGCAAGACAGAGGGTTATCCTGTGTTCAGCTCCATCACTTTCCAGCTGTGCGACCTTGGGCACTGTTACTTAGCAAAGTTACTTGAATTGGGGTGATAATAGTGCCTGTTACCCCATAGGATTTTTTTAAAATGGACTTTTAGAGCAGTTTTAGGTTCACATCAAAATTGAGGGGAAAGTACAGAGAGTTCTCATGTACCCCCTGACCCCACACAACCACAGCCTCCCCCGCTATCAACATCTTACACCAGAGAGTTACAACTGACACCCATATGTGTTTGGACAAATGTGTAATGACATGTATCTATCATTATGGTATCCTAGAGTATTTATACTATCCTCCAAATCACCTGTGGTCCACCTCTTCATTCCCCCCACCCTCACCAACCTCTGGTAACCACTGATCTTTTACTATCTCCATAGTTTTGCCTTTCCCAGAATGTCTTACGGTTGGAATCATAGAGTATATACCCTCATCAAGATTGGCATCTTCACTTAGTAATATGCATTTAACCATCTTCCATGTCTTTTCATGGCTTGATAGCTCATTTCTTTTTAGCACCAAATGATACTTCATTGTCTGAATGTACGACAGTTTATTTATCCTCTCACGTACCGAAGGACATCTCCGTTGCTTCCAAGTCTTGGTAATTATGAATAAAACTACTATAAACGTTCAAGTGCAAGTTTTTGTGTGGACATAAATGTTCAACGCCTTGGGTAAATACCAAGGAATATGGCTGCTGGATGGTACCTCATAGGATTTTGCTAGGATTCATGTACGTGATGTGTTTTGAGTAGTGCCTGGGACTTGGTAAATGTTCAGTAAATGGTTCTCAAAGTCAGCCTTGCCTCTAAAGTTTACGGGGCCCCAGGCAAAATTATAAATGCAGTCACAAACCGTATTTCTAAATATTTAAGGTTTTGAAGCTTTATAGCTTTGTCCCTGGCCAGGCTCATATGTCTACCCAGATCACCTGAACTGGAGGCTAAAGGAGTTGTACTCATCCCTGCAGCCTGCAAGCCTGAGCAGAGCCGTGTGTCTGCTGGGCAGGGCAGGGCATAAGCTGGGCCCAGGACCAGCTCCTGGGTGGTGACTGAGCCTGCCTAAAACCTGCATGAGACTGACCCACTTAAGCTCTTCAGGGACTTGGCGGAGGCTAGGCTCTTCTCCCTTGTGCCTTTTTTTCCTGATTCAGGTGCCTCCAAGATGATACCTTCTGAGCAGAGAGGTAGGAGTGAACACAGTTATTTGGGGAGTTTGGCCTCTGAGATACCTGCTTCGGGTGATTTAGGATGGCCAACTTGAAAAAATATCAGCCCCTCTTTTTCTGGTTTCCCAAGATAAGGCTGTGTTTTTCTCCACCACCATCCTCTCTGAACCCCCCCATAAACTTGACCCTATAAGGGGATAGAGGTCAAAGCCCAGTTCAGCACACATGTCCCTGTTGCATAATTCTCATTAGCTCAAACGGTTACAGAATTTTCCAGAAATTTCCTTACAAGACCAAAAAGAAAAAAGCAAATGTCTTTGTGTTTTGGTGTTTGTGATATGCAGGGGACTCTTGCCTGGCTCTGAGGGTGGCAAAAAAAAAAAAAAAAAAAATCAGACACCATTTTGCAGGCATGGGCATCTTCAGAAATGTTTTGAGCTGAGAAGTGACGCGAGTTAGCAGAACTTTTTGGACCCAGAGTACAATTGGCTGGGAAAGATGGTAGATCCAAGTTTAATGCCAAAATTGGTGTGTGTTCTAGAGGTTTCTCTGGCATGCTATCTGCTATCAGTTCTCTCCCTTCCTTGGTCCTTCCTGTTCACCATTCCTTCCCCTGGCAATCTAAAACTAGTTCATGAGAGCTGGTTTAAGATTTCATTACTGTTGACCAGCTATTTTCAGTTTTTTTTAAGTTATAATTATAAGTCTTCCCTGGGTTATTTAGGAGAAAAAAAAAAAACTGTATGGAGAAAATGGTCTCCCAAGGAAGAGTCAACAGCTGGGATATGGCCATCCACATTTTAAAGCACAGATTTTACTGAAGTCTTTTGGGGTCACTCAGATGGTTCAAGAGGCTCCACTTGTTTGTCCTTCTGATCCATAATTTAAAAACATAACTTAAACCAAAACAAGATTCAAAACAGAAGGATAAGCGAAGTCACTGGATCTGTTTTCAAACTGTGTTTCCTCCTTCCTGGGGTCCTTTATAACTAAATTAAAATAAATGTCCATTTTCTTTTCCCTGTTCTCTTTTTTTCTTTTCTTTCTTTTCTTTTCTCTCGTCTCTTCTTTCTTTCTCTCTCTCTTTTTTTTTTTTTTTTTTTTTTGATGACCCTTCCTTATTCCTCCCAGCCTATAGAGTCTTCACATCATTGTGGCCCCTTCTTCCAGCCCAGCTCCCTTTTATTTCTCATAAAGAAAAGAGCCTTTCTCTGTTGGGTGGAGAGTACTCTTAGCCAACCAGTAGCCCTCTTGGAGACTGGGTGGAGTAGAACACCAATCACAATGGTGTAATAAATCATCGTCATTAAGCAGAAAGCCATTTTGTCTTCGAATAAAGTCACATCATGTTTGCAAAGTTAGACACGCCAAATTCAGGAAATGCAAAATACATGTGTACTTTCAAATGAGTGAAATTGTACATGCTAACCTATATGGCTTTTTTCCTGGTTAAAACACTAGTTTGGCTTTAAAATGTACCTTTACTAATCATGAAATGAGTTTCTGTTATTAAGATATCTTAATAAATCATATTTTCATATTTCTAGTGTTCAGGATTCACATGGATATGGGCATTTAGGTTTTTAAAAATATTGAGGAGACTGGGAACTGAGATAATAAGAGTATGAAAATAAAGAAATATCATTTGGATGTGAATCAGACATAACAGAGGAAGGTCTACATTTTTCCAGTCATCCCATCTTCCAAGTTGGTCAAGTCAGCTTTATTTAAGTCCTTCTCAGTTGAGCTTTGCAGATATTTTCTCATGTGTTTGTTTATAGTTTTCATTTTTCTCTGACTTCCATTGAGTAATAAGGCCCTTCAGGCTTCTGGACAGCTGGAGAAAGAACCTAAAGGAATAGAAACCAAGTTCTGCCCAAGAACACTTGCTGTCTAAGTGGGTAGGAGAAGAAGTATTAAAAATATAGCTAACACGTGTACTCAGATGCTTTAGTATGGCTCCATAAACACCGGATGCCATGATGTGCCAGCAACAGAGGGTACAGGATGACACTAAGGCTGTTATGCTGAAGGAGTTTCCATTCTATTGGCGATTGCTACATTCACAAAAAAACTCCAGTCGGATATGGTCTATTAACATGCAGATCTGTATAGAATGTTACTGGGACACATACAAAGTCCAGGGGACTCTAGGAAAGTTTCCTAGAAGAGATGATGCCTGAACTTGATCAAAGAGTACGAATTACCCATGTGAAGAAAGATGGAGAAATATGGTGTGAACAACCATGAGCTAAGACATGGAGGATAATGCAGTAGATTCTGTGCCAGGAACTCCTGGAGTCTCAGTGCAGGACAGTGGTGTTCATCAATAGTGATGAGATGTGTCACAAGTAATTTGTCACTAGTACTATTTATCAAAATTTGCAAATACTGATTTGCCTGTAAATTAGCATGGTATCTTAGTTGAGGTTCTTTTGTTTACACGTAGTACATAAATCAATTTTAGATTACTTTAAGCTAAAATGGTGGATTCATAGAAAGGAATTGGGGTAACCCATGATCCCCAAGGTAAAAATGCAGCTGGGCCTGGAAAGAGATCAGAAACCCAGCCTTCCATTCTCATGTTCTACCACAGACTTTCTGCCACCATCATGTAAGGCAGTTTCAAAGTTAACTCCTTGCTCTACGGACTGTAAATGTCTCCCACAAGGATCTAATGAGAGCTAAGTACAAAAGTGGGTCAGAGCACCATCTCCCAAAGTGGCTTCTGCCTGTTGAAGAGAAGGATGAAAACAGCAAAGTGGAATGAAAGAAACTATGCTCACCAAATGATCCACTGGAAAGCGTCAGACACCACAGCGTGGTAACTGGGAGGTCATTGAGAAACCCCAAAAGAAAACACATATGAGGTCGTTTATAACCAAAGCTCCAACCAGGATACAAAGTAGCAGTGCAAGGACATGAGTCCTCCTTACCCACATGCGTCATGGGTAGCAGTTAGCCTCGGGAAACCCTAACCACCGAGCGCATGTCGCCCGCGGAGCAGTAATACGCTGAGTGAACTGAACAAAGAGTACATCACAAAGTCAAATGTTAGGACACCAGGAAGATTTGCAAGTTTCTTAGGAGAATATAGGGCCTACTTTACGTACTGCTAATTGTTACATGCCAGGCACTTTTCTGAGCGCTGAATGCACATGAATTCCTTTAGTCCTCCAATAATCTTAAGAGGTAGGAATGATTAATATACCCTTTTTATAAATAAGGAAACGGAGGCACTGAGCGGTTAAGTAACTTCCTCAAGGTCATACAACTCATAGAAGGTGGGGCTGTGAGTGGAACCCAGGCAGTCTGGTCTTTGAGGGGACCTGGAGAGCCCAGCCACCTGGTCACTTAATCTCCACATTCTTCTTTCCACAGCATACCCAAAATTCCCCACCCCATAGGTTGTAAGAATGAGTTCCTAAACAAACGATCTCAGAAGCAGATGGGTATTTAAATGAACAGGAAACCAAAAAGTCAGTCAATTTCAAAGAAGAAAACACTAACACGATGGTTTTCAAACTTTTTTTGCTTGCACCACCTCACTTTGAATCCAATCGATGTAAGAGAGACAAGTGGAATTGTTCTGCTTGAAGCAAGGGGCCCAGAAGCCATGTAGGCTCCGACCACACTGTGCCCTCCACTCTGACCTCAGGCAGCTTAAAGGACTAAGGGATCCAGTTAAGAGTCCTATACTACATCAACCACTGGTTGAAAAGAAAACCAGGGATACTGGAACCCATTCACCTGTCCTTGTGCCCTGACTTGGCATCAGATTATTAGTTAAAAAAATAATAATAATTAGTGGTTTGCACCATTTTAATCAGAAACTCTCCGGTTTGGTCATTAAACCTCCTTATAATGAAGTATTTCTGGTTTTTGTTTTGCATCTCCATTTAATAGAGGATCGATGACCTTACTAAGCACAGAATAGCTGAGAGGAAAGATAAGACGAATAGGGAGGAAAAGCAAAGTTAAGGGATCTGTGGTGGCTGAAAATATTGAGAAAGCTTTTGTGTGTACAGATTTTGAAGCAAGTGTCTCTGACTTTGAAAACGAATGGCTTAGAGAGTGGTTCTTTTGTTTATTTATTTTCCATACTTTTCCCCTTCCTGTTCCTCAAAAGGACAGGAACTCAGGGTATTTATTTTTGCTCAGTACTGTTTTCTTCTAAACATTATCTAAGCAGTCCAAAGTCTCCATAGGAGGAATTGTCACACCTGCGGGGCTGCTTGGGCGTGCCCCTTGGTACCTGGAGATCAGGTCACCTAAACTAGTAAATTTCCAAAATATTTCTTCCAAGGAAGCCTGGACTAAATACCAGAGATTTCCTTGGCTCTTTCAATCAACATAACCGCTGCCAGCATTTCTACCAAGTTGTCGACTTCTCTTGGCCATTTGAGCTTATGTATTTCACTTCATTAGTATAAGCAGGACCCACTCCTTCTCTAGATTCCTCTCAAAGACTTATTATGTGTTTCTCTCTTGTAGGAATACTGGTCATAAAGGGCAAGGGTAGGTTACACCAGAATAACACGGAGCCAGCAATTCTAGGATTGAACTAGACCCCTTCACTTATTAGCAACTCCTCTTTGGGCAAGTTATGTAAATGCTCATTGCTCAGGTTCCTGGTTTGTAAGTTGGGAGTTAAATAATACCTATACTGAGCTCTACTGAACCTTAGCAAAACTGATCAATCCATTCCTACACAAACTCTTCTAGAGCATAGAAAAAAAATAAGTAACCACTCGATGCATTGTATGAGGATAGTATAACTGTGCTTTAAAACTATAAACCCATCTGACTTATGAAGGTAAGATGAATAATCCCCAATAAAATATTATCAAAGAAAAAACAATGTTGTTTTAAAAAATACATCAATCCTAGGAATATAAAGATGCTTTTGAGCCATTAGAAAAATATCATGGTTAAACACAGCGGATTGAATGCATACAATTAGCTCTATTCCCTTCTGAAACCCCATCAAAATGCCAGTAAAGAAAGAAACGGAAGTATATATATGCAAGGACAAAGAGAAGGGGAGAAAACCTCAGTGGGCAAGAGATGGCAGTGGTTTTTAGGAGGCAAAACTGTTTAAGGGAGGGCACTGACTCGGCCGAATAGAGAAAGTGAAATTCTAAATGCCTATGGAGGGAATTGCTGATGAGAAGTACAGCATTTGTGCCACAGAACTCCTGCAAGGCTCACAAGTTAGTCACTAGGTTCTTAGAAGATGGAGTGATGGAGGAATGTGCTAAAAGCAGCAAGGGGATGGGGAGGGTATGAATGGAGAAGATGATCCTATAAGTTCCCTCCTCCAACCCAGCAAGACAGGAAAGTCTTCTTTGCTGGAGTCATTAAACCAGGGGAGCTCCAGACTGCAGTGTACCAAAGAGGTCTGAGGAGTGACCATTTCCTAGGAAGGAAGGAAGGGCGGAAGGAAGGAAGGAAGGGCGGAAGGAAGGAAGGAAGGGTGGAAGGAAGGAAGGAAGGAAGGAAGAAGGAAGTAGGGAAGGGAGAGAGGGAGGGAAGGAAATGAATCATATCCAGCATTTACTGAGTACTTACGATGTGGCAGGCTCTGTTTTAAATGATCAGTATATATTAATTCATTTGATCTTCATAACAGCCCAGCAAATAGGCAAATAAATGTACAAAAATAGCCGAGACAATTTTTTAAAAAAAAGAACACAAAAATGGGACTTACACTACCAGATACTAAAACACACTAAAAAGCTATAATAATTTAACAGTATGGTTTGGATGCTAAAATGGACATTTAGGCTAATGAAACAGAAGAGTATAGAAACTGACCCTCACATATGAGAATGAAAGATATGACAAAAACGACATTTCCAACCAGTAGGGGAAAAAACCCCAACAATTCAGTAAATGATATTGGGACAATTGACTATACAGACACTTGGAAGATAGAAGTTCCAGATGAGTTAATGACAAATCTAATAATAAAAAACATGTTATAAACTTGGACTCTAAGTAAGGTCTTCTGAACTAAGACTTGCTTGGCAACACACTGAAGGCGAAACTTATAGCACATTATTTGGCTTTCTGATATATTGTGTTTTTTGTTTTTAATCAATAGAATGAAGATGACAGTAGAATTATTATGAAGTTTACTCTGATTGGCAGCGGGTAAATCTTGTTTGTTATGTTGAACTTTGTGGCTTAGTGGTTACATCCAATTCTGCATACCTCCATCCTTTGGAGGTATTGAAATTTTATTTTTCCTGCTGCTATTAACAACACATTTGAGTCTAATATGCAGACATTCCCCCTATGTTAACTCCTATATCTCAGCACCTCTACAAGTGATAAGAAAATCTTCCTCTTTGACATTTTTGACAAGTTCCTAACATACTGCATGACTGCTTGTGAATATATGGTTATAAATGCCCGTTCAAAAACAGCAAGAGATCTGTGAATTCT
Source organism: Callorhinus ursinus (assembly GCF_003265705.2). Taxonomy (NCBI): domain Eukaryota; kingdom Metazoa; phylum Chordata; class Mammalia; order Carnivora; family Otariidae; genus Callorhinus; species Callorhinus ursinus. Next base: position 1,719,850 of record NW_027397125.1, read on the forward strand.
GAATGTTCTTTGACTTTCTCCTTTTGAGATCAGTTCCCATAAGAAGAAAATTACTGGACTTATCTACTTGGTGGGGCATCCTCTCTACTCCATTGCTGTAAAGAATGAATGCTTTACCAAGTGGAAGTGAAAACATTTTAAGGTCATCATCTTCCCCCTCTTGAGCAGTAAGGTAAAAAGACAAAAGCTGCTTCACTGGTGAAACTGTTGTATTGGTTATTTGGTTGCTTTCTGACTTCCCAGATAACTAGTTCTATGACAAAGTAGCTCCATGCCTAGATAGAGACTCAGTTTCAAGTGACAGAATCCAATTCAACCCAACCCAAGAACATTCATAAGGGAATGAATTGGCTTCAGTAGCTGGAAGGTCGAAGGCCAAATGTAGTTTCAGGTGTAGCTGAAACTACATTTCACCTAGCTACCTAGGTTTACCTAGGTAAGGCCTGGCTCCACCTGACCCTTAGGGAATGAACCACACCCGCTCCCGCCCCACGCTCCCAGGAAAGAGGCAGAGCCTTTTTGCCAGAATAAGAGAGGAAAGCCCTGAGCTAAAAAAGCCACAGTGGTGACCTAAAATGTTTCCTGGTTCAGCAGCACATCCTGCACGAAGTGCCTGCACCATCACCTTCTCCTTCAGGTTATTGCTGGAAAGGTCTGGCTTGGTCATGAAGCCACACTCTGTAAGGTATCTGCATCAGTCCCTTTGCTGTGTCTCCCCAGTGAGGCCAGAAAACAAGTTGCCTGCTCTCTGTTTCCTGTTCTGCCTCCATGTTACTTTGTTGTGATAAGCACTATGTAACAATCCATATTTGGTTTAGTGTGTGTGTGTGTGTGTGTGTGTGTGTGTGGTTTAATTAGGACAGGATGATGTATGATATATAACCATCATGGAAGTGAACACTCATGACTTCTAATGGAATTGGTGTGAGAAGTCTCTTAAACATATTCCTGGGCCTGCAGAAAGTTCCTGAGGCTTCTTCATTCACCGCTGAAGGTCTAAGTGCAATAATAGTTCTTGATCTGTGTGAACTGTTAGAATTGCCCTCAACATCAGATGAGGGGTTGGACCTGTGTTGGTAGGAATAGAGGAGGTCCCTAATTTCTTTGGGAACCACCATCTGATTGCCCCCCACTGGGGCAGCGGACTGGGGCTTGGTGGCCTAGCAGACAAATGCATGGCCCACTTCTGGGGGCCCCTCCCGTAGCCCCATCCGCCCAGGGAGGTCCGGGAGTATGACCGCCTTCCCTCATTCCATCTGCCTCAAGATAGGCTCCGGCACCTCCCATCATTTCTGTGTTCCAAAATTAGGTCTGTTAGTTTTCTCTCCACTCCTTTTATCATCCCCTCTCTGCAGAGTCTCTCCCCTCCTGGAGCCATCAGAATGCTTTGTCTCCTGCACAGTAGCAGGCCAGTGGCTCCCGGTAACCAGGGGCAACCAGGAATCTGTACCAGCTATTTGTGCCGCATTTGTCAGGCGCAATCGAGCCACGAGCTGGGTAGACGGGGAAAATGTGCTGCAAAGGTTTTCCTGTACAGTGAAATATTATCTTCACTTTTTTTAGAACGACCAGTCCATGGGCGAGATGCAGATAATTGGAGGCAATGATCTTTCAACACTGGCTGGAAAGGTTTGTTAATGTAACTCCGCTCGGGCTGCACTGATGTCATGGGGAAATCAGTGACCTTCATTTCAGGTCAGCTCTCGAAATGCATTTCAGACACTCTCCCGGGCTGGCTAATTCATGCAAATGGATGTGTGAATCCTTTTAATGATTTCTTCCTTATAAAACACTCCTTTCATAAGGCTTCCAGGACGTGAGGCCGACCAGATCTTTCGTCTCCAACCTTCCTTCCAATCTCCTTTCAGACAACCCCGTATTACAAAATCCCTTGGCACTCGTTTTCTTCCTTTTCTCCTCTTGCAGTTCCTCCAGAAAAGGAAGCTTTTTTCCTTTATTTGTCTCTTTTTTGTCTCTCATCTATGCCTCAGCACCTAGGCATTGCAGTAAGACATTTAAACAGGTTTGTTGAAATATCTAAAATTTAAGGAAGGGATTAAAATCTCGAGAGCACATTTTTCAGCCTTATGCCTTTTTCTCTCCCATGCAAAAGAATGTAATCCATTAGATCATGGGGCGAACACCTCCACTTTCAACTCGGCGTTCCAAACCTGCCAATGCTTAATAATTAAGTGAAAATTTGTTTGGATTCTGACATAAATACATCCACTGGAAGGAAGAATTCTCGCCTAATGCACCTGGCCCTTGTGGAAATGTGGCCTGAGATTCAAGTTTTGCTGTGAATGCAAGCAACAGCCCGGGTCCTCTTGGACTCAACTATCCTTGAACAAGTTCAGCCTTCCAAGTCAAATGGATCAGCCTCCTCCACAAGTTTAATCTCTCATATTTGTGGTTGTTATTGTTACACAATGTCCGGATGGGGAAAAGGAATAGCAGGCACATTTAACAGAAATATGTATAATAATATTAGGAACATGACAGAGCCACACGGGCTCTAACTAGACAAACCAGCTTCCTTCCCTCTACTCTTTAGAAAGCCTGGTAGCCATCTACATGTGACATTGTGATCTAGACGTCAATTATGTTCCACAGAAATTGGAATTAACTGGCTAATGTTAATGCATCATTAGGCCACCATTTGATGTTACCATGTCAGTGCATGAAATAACATCCTTGGGGTGCCTGGGGGGCTCACTCCATTGAGCGTCAGACTTTTGATCTCCGCTCAGGTCTTAATCTCGAGGTTGTGAGTTCAAGTCCCCCGTTGGGCGCCACACTGGGCGTGGAGCCTACTTTAAAAAAAATAATGGAAATAAAAGCAACATCCTAGAAAACTAAAATACTCAAAACCATTTCCAGAAATTCACAACTCTTAACAACCCTGGAGTGGCCTTTAAACGATAAGTCATTTGGGGACTTTGTTGGAGGACATTGCCTTACAGGTGTATGGCACAAAAGAAATACCATACCTTGTGTGGTATTACACAAGCCTCTTGCCATGGGCTATTATGGGGGGGGGTCTGTCAAAGCGGGAATTCTAGGAATTCTAAATGAATGCCAAGAAAAAAGTTGTACATAAAATTGGTTTTTCTCTCCTGCTTTCTAAAATCATCTTCTGTTTCATTTTAAAGTGATCTCCCTCTTACGTGAGCATCGGATATTCCCTTCCCTTAAGAGATAAGAGAGGAGGGTGGGGAAAGGCTAGCTTCATACTAAAGGATGGAGTGTGATAGGAGGGGTGATCGTACTATGCCTCGGTATCCCTTCCCAGATTTACTACAAAGACACCCTCCTGCCATGAGAAAATAGAGATCATGGAAGTTCAGGTGGGAGAGTTAGAAAATCAACCGGCAGTAAGTACAAGCAGGAGTCAGCTTCAATTTTTTGCTTACAAGACAAATGATTCTTCCAGGTGCTATGCCATAGTATCTTTACACTCGCATTTATGTGTGTCCTTCAGTGGATTTCTATATATGCTTAAATGTGTGCTGAGTAGAACCCCTTGAGCTTAGAACGCAGGGGGTAAATATTTCTAAGATGAATCAATATTGATTAGCCAGGTTCTCAACTGTCACAACAGCTTAGGTTTAGAGATTATGCATCTTTATGTAGTTCAGGGTACCTGGGCTCCCATCAGAGAGGAGTGCTTAATGAACCAGGGTAGACCACACTCAGGGCTCTCAAATGTGTCTTAAATCTGCCCACTTCTCTCCATCTTCACGGTAATCACCTGAATCGAGACCTTTACAGTAGCAAAATGTGGTCTATGGTAGGGGTCAGTGAACTTCTTAGGGAAGGGCTGGGCACCGGTCTTTAGATTTTGAGGGCTATACAGTCTCTGTTGCAACTACTTAATTCTGCTATCATAGCACGAAACCAGCAAACAGCCATAGATAAAATGGAAACAAATGGACATGGCTGTGTTTCAATAAAACTTTATTTATAAAAATGGCCGATGGGCCATAGTTTGATGACCTTTGATCGAGGAACCAGCAAGGTCAGCACCGCCTGCAAACTAATCAGAAATGCAGTATCTCAGATCCCACAGAAAATCTTCTGAATTAAGCCTTCCTTTTAACAAGATCTCTAGATGGTTCCTATGCACGTGGAAGTTTGAGAAGCACTGGTCTTCTAGGGCCAGACCACTACTATCCCTTCTCTGGGATGCTATGTAACCTAACTAGTCTCCTTGAACTTCTGCCTTTATTTAACTCTTGCTATCCTCCAAACCATTCTCCAAAAAACAACAGCCAAAGGGATCTTCTTAAAATACAAATTGGATTGCCTCACTTGCCTACTGAAAACCTTTCAGCGGCCTCTCAATTAGGGTTGTCAGACTTAGCAAAAAAAACAAAAAACAAAAAAAAAAACAAAAAATGGAGAACAGGATGCCAAGTTGAATTTGAATTTCAAATAAACAATGAATGCATTTTTAGTATAAGCGTGTCACATGCAATAATTGGAACATACTTAAGCTCAAAAATCATTTGTTATTCATCTGAAATTCAAATGTAACTGGGTGTTCCGTATTTTATCCTGGAACCCTACTTCCAGTGTTCTGAGATTATAATCCAACCTCCTTCTCACAGCCTGTAAGACCTATGTGATCTGGCCCTGCTTCCCTCCCACCATCATCATACACCACTCACCCCTCACAGTGCTATCACCACACTGGTTAAGCTCTGGACAAGCTGTGGCCTCCAACCTGGAATCCATTTTCCTCCTATCCTTCAGGTCTCAGCCTCCTGTGTTAGGGAGGTCTTCCCTGACTCTCTGTCTAAAATGGGCATGCACTCTTCTCCTGCATGCTCCCCACCATCCCCATTCATCTCTGTATCAGTACCCTGTTTCAAGTCAAGCCCTTTCCACAGTTTGCCGTGTTTACTTTGAGGCTAATTTTTGTATTTGTCTATTTCCCCAACCAGAATGTCAGTGTAAGGTGGGCAGGGACCCTGCCTATCTTATTCACCATCCTATCTCCTGCATCGTGCACGGTGCCTAGCTGACAGGTTGGAAAAAATATTTGGTGACTGAGTGAATGCATGTTCTTCTTTCTCTTAGAAAGAAACCAGAAAGGTGTTTTCAGTGAAGTGTGGGAAAGGGCGGACATGACGGAGGGAAAGGTACATAGAAGTCCATCTAGCCAGACCAAAGGACACATCAGCCAGCAGGTTGGGTTTAAGGCGAATGAGAAAGGTGTCAAATGAGGGCACATTGACTTTGAGAAGCAGGAGGGCTTTGGTGTCACAAGAGAGTCAAAGCGGGGACTGGGTTGGTGAATGCTGCACACCTGAAGGTGGACGAGTGAAAACGGTGTCACTTAACTTTTGGAATTTCCTTTTCCTTAAACAGATGAAGGCACTCATATGGCTTGATGTGTTCACCCATCCTTCAGCCTTTCAGAGAAAGGCTATGCATTAAGAGTTTGAGAGAACTTTAAAAATAAGTTTCAGAGGACCTCCAGAACCTTTCCATCACGCAGAATGTACACCAGCTGGGGAAACAAACAAACAAGCAAACAAAATTTGAAAAGGCATCCAACAATTAGTGGGAACTATTTTTGATGATCCCAAGAAAAGTCCCTTGCCCTTAAAGAAATCCAAAGAAGGAATGATTCCTTGGGACTGTGACTGTCTTCACAAGAGGAGGCTGAGGTTTTACTTGGGACCAGAAAGCCTGGGAATAACCCAGAAAAGGGAGGAAGAACATCATGAAATGAGGGATGAAGGTGGGAAATAGGAGAGCCAGGGGATAAGAGCAGACCCGTGTGACTGAAAGAAGTCAGCTCAAAATAGAGAAACAATACTTTGAAACAGGGAAAATGTAAATTGGGTTTGGTTTGTAGAATGTATTGAGAGTCTCAATAAAGAGTTTAACTTGCTCAGAAAAGCAAAGAGGAGTTGCAAAAGTTTTTGAGCAGAAGTGACATCAAGAAGCCGTGTTTTGGGAAAATGAACTTGATAGGAGGGTCGAGGATGAGAAAGAGACTCCAGGCAGAGGAACCGGTCAGGAGGCCACGTGGGGGGAGCACGCACGGGCACTGGAACCACGGGAGCCAAGTAGGAGTGTTGCGGAAGGCACCGCGCTGACCAAAGGGGGGGCAGCGGAGCTAAATGATGAAATGAAGGAGGGAGGGTTAGAGAAGATTTAAAAAAAAATTTTTTTTAGGATTTATTTCTTTATTTGAGAGAAAGAGTGTGTGAGTGGGGTGAGGGTGGGGGAGAAAAGGGGCAGAGGGAGAGAATCTCAAGCAGACTCCCGGCTGAGCACATCCAGTGCGGAGCCCGATGGAGGGCTTGATCTCATGACCCTGAGGTCATGACCTGAGCTGAAATCAAGAGTCGGATGCTTAACTGACTGAGCCACTCAGGCCCCCTGAAAAGATTTTTTTAAATCAAATTTGTTTATAAAAGAACTTCTAAAAACATGGGGACAGCTCACCTATATAACTGTCCACACATTATAAGCCCCATAACTGTAGTACATAACTTCTTAAGCTCTCTAAAGATGTGTGGGTTAAAATATCCAGAAAAGAGACTATAGCCCCCATGGACCTGTCTCTTTCATGGCTTCTTTTTTTAACCTTTCTTTCCTTCTTTTCTTCTTTCTCTCTTTCTCTCCTGCCTTCTTTCTTTCTTTCTTTCTTTTTTTTTTTTAAAGCAAAGAGAAGGAAGCTCATAAGGGAAGCTGGCTGAGTCATGGTTCTAAATAGGTCATGGCTGTGGAATAAAGGGAAACCTCAATGATTAAGTTAAATGGCCTCATCGGCTCACAATATTTAAAAGCATTTTCCTCGGTGTGTTCAAGCTGTTTCAAAGTTGATTTAATCCTGGCACTTCATAAAATGTGTGTATCCATTAAAGCAAGAAGATTTTATTCATGTTCAAGGGAAATCTCTGAAAGGGATGGAATAAAACTAAATGCATGGAAACAGACCCAAATCTGGCAATGGGAAAACACAGATGTGCAGGTTAAATGCAAGATTTCAGGAGACGTGCCACCTTCCCCCACCAAATAAGTTTCTAATCAAATGCCAGAATGAAGCGTCAGAACCAGCCAAATTTCCTCCTTGGCTGCCTTAACTATTTAAATCATCCCTTTTTATTGCATCTGACTAGGCTGAGAACAATAATGGAAATGCCCACCGACTGATGATTCTGGCAATTTTGTGAATTATCACATAAAGTGAAATGCTGAACTACATTCCTTTCTCTGTGGGGCTCATATTCACACTCCTACCCATGCTCAGCACCCACAATGAGCCCATCATCATTACTGCCAACCCTCTGCTTGGCGTGACCATAGCCCCAAAACTATACTGCTGCTGATTAGACTGTGGCATGCTACTCATTCTGCATTTTAAAAGACTGAAAGGGGGAATAACCTATTTATGAAAATCATTTAGATTTGTATAACTCCTTCTTTCTTTTCTTCTTTTTCTTCTTTCCTTTCTTTTTCTTCAAGAAACTTGAGGTTGTTAGCTTCCATCAGGATTGTACTATAGCAACGAAATGACACACTCCGGAGACTCCCCATAGAATTTTTGCCTATGGCCCCCAGGTTGCAAATTTTACTTACTTTCCGGGAGGAAATGAGCTAGGTGTGATGAGATGACTAAGACAGTAACTGGCAGACATCTCAGATTCAGTGATGGGAGTTATCAGATTGGAAGCATTTAGGAGGCACAGCACGTCCTGAAAAAATTTCTAAGGTTGCCCACTCAAAAAAATAAGAAAAGGAGGGGGATGTATTTTGGAAGATTTCTTGCTGCAAAATTAAAAGCAGTAGACCTGAACTATAGCTCAGTGAATGGGGAATTGTACATCGTTGAGGAAAACAAAATGGAGGGGATGTGTCAAAAGTATAACAAACTAGAGAAAAAAATGAGGTCAAAATTGTTGATTTGTTCCAAAGGCATTGCTTGAGCACCTACTACAAACCGGTCTCCATGTTATATGCTGATCATATAAAGATGAATTTGTCTTTGTCCCTTAGCTTGTGAAGCTAATCCTGGTATATTAAAATGTAAAGAGATTAGTTAGACAGTAGTGAAAATGCGTCCAAAGTTGGGTTAGTTACTTTCTCTGTACTCTCGGGCTATGTCTTTTGTATGGCAATTTCTAAAGGTACTAAAGGCATTGCTTTTTTGGAGGTAGGCTGCTAACAATCTGGACAGTAAACCCACACATTATTTAGGAAAAAATTTGAAAATCGTGTGATGTTCTGTAAAGGAAAAGAAATATCTGTAGGGACTGCTCTAACTCACTGAAGAACTCTAGATTTCTGCGGAGCTCCCTTTCAGTAGCAGATGGGTTTTTTATATCAGTATTCCCTTGCCCATCATTTATGAACGCACTACATACCATACACAACTCAGAAATTTCTTTGTGCTGTTACAGATGTTATCAACCCGCTTAGCCTCCTTAATCCTCCAAAATCCCTTAAGAAATATAGTTAAACCATAATTAACCAATGTTTTCTTCATAACAATCCTTCCAAGAAAGAAAGAAAGAGTGAGTGAGAAAAAGATAAAGAGAGAAAAAAAGAAAGAGAAAAAGAGAAAGAAAGGAGCATAAAGAACAAGAGGGTTATTGCAGTCTAAGGCACTGAAAGATGGCAGGGAAAACGATTAGGAGCTTCAAGGAAAGAAACAAACTAAAAGGGAACATAATTATAGTATATTATTTGACTCTGTAGTGGGAAAAAACGTGACCAGTACAAGAAGATACAGTCATAGATACAACCAAGTATCTACCCTGGGGGGTGGAAAAAGAAGTGAGATAGTGTAAAACAACAAAATTCTTATCATTATATAACATAGTAAATAGGTGATGTCTAAAATTATTAAATTGAGAAATGTAAGTAGAGTAAAAGAGACTATTTCAAATTAAAAGGGGATTATGGACCCAATGCATGGGCTTCAATTAGACAGACCAGCTACAGAGGCCATTTTAAAGACCACTAGGGCAATCTAAGTATGTCCTAGGTTTTATATATGATATTAAGAAATTATTGCCAGATAAAGAAGTTGTGATACACGCGCACACACACACACACACACACACGATGGAATATTATTCAACCATAAGAAACTAGGAAATCCTGCCATTTGCAACAACGTGGATGGACCTTGAGAGCATTATACTAAGTGAAGTAAGTCAGACAGAAAGACAAATACTGTATGATCTTACTTGCGTGTAGAATATAAAACAAAACAACACAAAAACCAGACTCATAGAAAAAGAGATCACATTTGTGGTTACCTGAAGCAGGAGATGGGGGACAGGGAAATCAGAGGAAGGTGATCAGAAGGTTCAAACTTTCAGTTATACGATAAATAAGTACTGGGGATGAAATGTACAATGACCATAGCCGCCACTGTTGTGTGATATATACGAAGGTTGTTAAGAGAGTAAATCCTAAGAGTTCTCATTATAAGGAAAAAATGGTCTTTTTTTGCTTTCTTCTTTTTCTGTAGCTGTACGAGATGATGGATGTTAACTAAATTTATTGAGGTAATCATTTTATAATATATATAAATCAAGCCGTTATGCAGTACACCTTAAACTTATACAGTGTATGTCAATTATACCTCAATAAAACCAGAAAAAATGAAAAACGTAAAATAAAATGGATTATTGTCATTTTTGTTAGTTGTGATAATATTTTGGCTATGCATAATACAGAATGCCATGATAACTTTATATAAAGTACATACGCATTTTAAAATACTTTACAGTTAGATACACAGCAACATTTAGAAAATCTTTAGACTTTTCTATTTGATTTTGAATCTGTATATGCATTCCTTGATTTTAAAATGTGTTTAAGTAATTTTGATAATATATCTCTGGATTAGTACACATTCAAGCCCTGCTTCCCAACCACCATTGTATCTTATAGTTAAAATTAATCTTTTCAAAGATGACTCTTGTTTTGCAAGATTCTAAGCTTTTAAAAAACAAATTTAATTATATTCAGTGTACTTTATTTAATTAGGCAAGAATGCAGACTAACAGAGTTTTAAAGAGTTTTTCATTATAAGATTGAAACAAAAAAAAGATTATGAGCTAGGGAATTAAATTAACCAAGTATTCGGGTTGGTTAACAGGCATGGTTGGTAAGCCTCAGTCAGACTAAAAATGCGTATCCTAACTGACTGTTGTGGGATAATGGTTAAGAACATAGCAAATGTGTTCAGAATACCAAGGGCACCCCTCTGTCTCTGTGATACTTAGGGTAGGGGATACTGTGGGCATGACCTACTTTAAAATGGACAAGATAAGCTTACATTTCAATAATAAAACTAAGATTTTTAAAATGTATTTAATGGGGCTGGGTGGGGGGGGCGCCTGGGTGGCTCAATTGGTTAAGCATCTGACTTTAGCTCAGGTCATGATCTCAGGGATCTGGGATCAAGCCCCACACTGGGCTCTGTGCTCAGCAGAGGGTCTGCTTGGCCCTCTCCCTCTGCCCCTCCCCACGCTCGCACTCTCTCTCTCTCTCTCTCTCAAAGAAAGAATGAATAAAATCTTAAAAAAAAAATTAAATGTACTTAATGACTAAATGACTATTTAATGACTATACCAGAGAGAAAAATACTTCCAGAAAGATATTTCTGCCTAAGAAGCATGTGACGCATAAAGTAAATATGGATTTGGTTGGTTGACTAACACTTTCATTACTTAAATCTCTTTTGCATTAGACATAAGTAAGCTTTCTTAGGTGTAAGGCTTGATAGAATTCTTAAAGTATCATATGAATCATAGGAAGAAATGAAGGGTCATCTAAAGAAAGACAACATTACATTATAGCCACACCCTTCAGTTCATTTCAATGTCATATTAACACAGTCGTATTTTAATGTGGTGGGACGGGTATTGACATGTAACTAATCCATTTAATTGGTTGGTTTTAATTCATGAATCAGTGTCATCAGTTACTAATCCTCCACTCAGTAAATAATTGCTGAGCATCTATATGCAGGTATATATATCCTAGGGACTGAGAATACAGTAGTAAGCAAGACAAACATGATCCCTGTCCTCATGGAGTTTACATTCTAGTAGGAGGACAACTCTCAAACAGGAATTGAAATGAAACAGAATCAGTGTTTTGAGGGGAGAAGGAGAGGTAGGCCTCGAGAGCACATAGCAAGGAACCCAACCATGCTTCTAAAAATATCAACCAGGCACTTCGCAGAGCTCTCTCTAGCCCACCCCTTCCTCAGGGTTGAAAATCCGAGAGTAAATACAGAATCCCCAGTGACTGGTGGCTATGCAGGAATACAGGACTGTCACAGTTGAATACAGGATCCTTCTGCAGAGTGCTGTCTCCGTTAACAACATAGTTTATGTGGCTCGTTTTCCTGGTAAACTCTTAGTAAACTTGTGTGCCAAAGTAAGCTGGATGGGGTGCTTGCCAGAATTAGGGACATTGGGTTGACCTTGTGGATAGCTCTTCAGACAGGTCTAGGATCTGATGTGACCCTGCTGCTAACCTGAATGTAGATACCAATATTGTAGCACCCAGTAATTGCAGAGAGACTGTTAGCATGAATCTGGAATACCTACATTACTTCCAAGCATTTGAGTTAGATGGATGGGGAAGGACCAGCTAAACAAATGGTGGAATTTCTAACTGTAAGCAAAAACGTGGGTCTATCTTGTAAAACGGATTTGCATCGTATTCTAAATAACTGTTGTGTTTTGTTGTTGTTTTTTTTTTAATTTCAGAATGTCCTCATTGTTGAGGTAAGCTGACTTTTCTTTATCCATATTTGGAAGTTGAAAGAATCTAATGGTGAGTTTTGAAATAGCACTTATTATCAAATTGGTCAAGGATTTATTGAATTTCCACTGTGCGCATGGCTCTCCAAATTTACTAAGAGCTAACTAGAATCAGTGGCCTGAAACAATTTAGAATAAAAGCTTTGCAATCATAGTTTCGTGGTACTTTATCCGTTTTTATGTCTAATTTCACGCATGTCTAAATTGGTTCTTATACCTATTTGCAAATCAGGCATTTTTTACAGAAGAGGAAACCAGCCCCACAGAACCAAATATATGTAATAGTAAAAGCAAGGTTTGAACTCTTTTCACCCTTGATTCAGTGTTCTTGCTAATGACCCCTAAGGACTTCAAACAATTCTACCTTCAGCAACCAAATCGTAAATACAATCAGTTTTCAAATGGCAATCCAAGAGAAAGCTATAATTTAATTTAATTTTTCTGCTAAAAAAATTTGAGAGCGAACAGGCCCTGTGGTAGCAGTGGACTTAATACGGCACATGGCCACTTTTCCTTCGAGAGCACGCCTATCTTATCAGCTGGCAAGAATTCAAGGGAGCTGTTTCAAGCTTTTGTTACACGGTTGCCCGTATGTGCCATGTGTATCTGCAGTCCTCCCGGCTCAGACATAACCCAGGAAGTAGACCCTCTAGCCAAACGAATTGCCCAACCCTGGCTAAATTCAGACCTGTTGTTTTGATAATCAGCTCCTGACAGCTGATTTCTGTCCCAAGGACAATACATTTCTGCTGCCCATTCTCCTCTAATTGTACAGCAGCTCATCAGCAGAGACGAGCCGAGGCTCACTGCAACCTTGCACCCGCAGAATTCACAGGCTGTCACCAGCTGCCGTCCAGACACATCTCACTTCCCAGCCGTAGAATCCCCTATTGAGTGGGGAGGGCAAGGGGGAGGTGTTTATCCATTCAGTGCATTCAGATGTACATCCCATGTCCATGAAAATTCATGCGTTCCGTATTGTGTTGCATAACCTCAGGGCCAAATTTAGTCCTTGAATGTGCATGCATGAGTCCCAATGTACTCAGTGAGCATCCGCACATGCTCTCCAAAGGTCGAACTTAGCTTTCAACACAGCTCAAGGATTCCAAGAGGAAATATTCACCAATATATTCCCCTAAACCCAGTTTCCGAGAGAAGCACCTGTCTAAAAAATGTAACCAACCCTGCTTCCTATTTTGACTCCATCTGATGGCAATTCTAATTATGATGCATTATTAATAAGGCATACAATCATCTGTCTGGATGCAAAGTCTATTATGCTGCCCAAATGCGCTCAGTTGAATGTGTCTGTCCTCTTTGCAAAGGATGTTGTTGGAACCGGGAAGACCATGCGAGCACTGCTCAGTAGCATAGAGAAATACAAGCCCAACATGATTAAGGTAGCCAGGTGAGTAGGACATTCACGTCACTGTTGTTGCTTCTGTGTGTCCAAATAAGCCCGGGAGGGATGCTAACACAGGATGTTTTCCCCAAAGAGAGCAGTCTATTCCAAACCAGTGACCCTGTGCCCCGGGGTGTTATGGCTTGACCACACTGAACAAATAGCCCATTTGATTGCTAGTCTGAGACAGAGGAAGAGGAAGAGTACATGCTTTGCCGGGTGCCTGAGCTTCTCGTTACTGTGCCTCCATTTGTAGTTTCCAGCTGGCGGAGCCTGGTGCCAGTGCCCCTCTCCCTTCCTTTTATCTAGAATCACTGATGTGGTGCCTTGGTAGCAGGAGTGTGAATTAGGGGCCCGGGATGGTGCCCCACATGCCGGGGAGGTGGGGGGAATACATATTTTAATGATGTTCAGTTCTATTTGCAATTCACAGTTTTATCTGGATCACTAAACACTTTTTTTTTTTTTTAATGGTAGTTTGTTGGTGAAGAGAACACCTAGAAGTGATGGCTTTAGACCTGACTGTAAGTGGTTTTGGTTTTGGTTGGTTGGTTGGTTGGTTGGCTGGTGGTGTCATTTCACATTGAAGAATCTCTGGTTTCCTATTTGCCGGCATTCCGTGTGAAGCAGAAGCTGTAAAGATTTCCTAGTCCCACAGAGGTCTCCCCAGCCTTGCCAATGGAACCCTTTACAACAAGGATAGAACCCTTTACAACGACGGTTTTTCATTTCCCAGTTTGCGTTGTTCATGGAAACTCTATCGTGTGCATTGGATATTTTTATGTTTAGGTTTTCCATAGCACCTTAAAGCCAAAGATCTCAGCTAATGGGTTTCAGGGGGTGGAGGGAGACTTGACCCCACCAGACTGGCTGACATGCAGGATCCCTGCCTTGGCCGCGGCCCCTGTCGGTCAGACCCGGGAAGGCACTGTAAAGGCTTAGAGGGATTCTCATACTGTCTCCAGGAACCGTCACCAGACAATGCTCGATGCCGACCGAAGAAAAGTTCAGTAACACAGAGAATTGGCCGAGCAGATATCTTCAGAGACCAATCTTTGTGCTTGACTTCCTATGTTCTGGAGGATTTGGCTCATCCAGGGCACTTTGCTACTCTCCTCCCCATAATATGAATAGTTCCAATGCCAGGAAGAGTAAACAAGCAGCTTGATTATTTATTATTCTAACACTAGAGGCGACTTTTTTTCACTCACATAGGCAGACTTCAGCTTGATTTTTATAACTTACATTTGCTCTAAAGCCTCTGGGATCATTTGGCTACAGTTCTCATCAGCAAGCTGAAAAAACATCAGAGCAAGGGAAGCACACTATGGACGGGTAATATGCCAATGACATTTCGCAAGTGACTCTTTATTCTAAAAACAAGTTTCATGTATTAAATCTAGACAACATCAGTGCTGGGCAGATAGACCCAACAACATGTCCCCGTCCAGTTACTGGCATGGGGAATATAATCTGGATGCAGTAAGGTTAGGCGAAGTTAGTAAACAGAAATCTCCTAAGGAAATCATGGAAGATCCCACAGAGATAAGATTTTAACTGAAATTGAAAGATTCACTTCAGACATAGCCAACTAATTACAGATTATTTGTGTCACTTACAGCAACAACATGAATAAAATAATGGCAGGTAACACTCGTAAGAGGTTACGATGGGCCCTACACTCCTTTCTAAGAGTGACGCAGAGATTAACACATTTCATCCTTACAACCTTCATCCAAGGTAGTTGCTCTTGTTATGCCCATTTTACAGATGAGGAAATTGAACACAACAAGGTTCAATGGTTTTCAAAGGTCACGTTGTTGTAAGTGTAGAGTCAGTATTGAACCCAGGCAATCTGGTTCTGATCACTGCCTTACTCTTGCACTACATCTGTAAGTAACATCAGCAAGTAAATGCACCCATTCTCCAGCTAGACATAGGTCACTCTGATTCCTAACTGTCCCCCTGATCTACCAATCCAGTGTCCTTCTTTCACTCCCTAACAGTCCTGAAGGTTTGACCTTCTGAACTGGCTTTGCCAAGTCTCCGGTGCCATGCCTACTGTAGGCATTGCTCTGGTTACTGTGAAGTCATTACTGTGGTGACAACCCGGGTTCTCTGGGATTTACTAATATCCTTTTAGCTGGTTCAGAATCTCTGTTTCTTCTCCCTGGACTTCTGAGGCTTGATACTTTTGGTTCCTTTCTCATAACTGATTCTTTCCCATATGCTCCATGACATCTTTTATATGCTCTGACATCTTTTCTTCTGCTCTTGCTTCTCCTCTTTGATTATTTTTCTCAAAGCAAGGGACAGTGTGGAGGGACCAAAGGGGGTCTCTATCAGTGACATATAATGCAATCCTCTAGAAAGTAAGTCCCTCTCCTCTGGCACTTTCTGCAAGAAGGAACCAGTTGCCTACTCCATGTGAAAGCATCTTTGGTCATAGGAATCAAAGTGGTGGTGAGTGGTCACCAGAGGGATAACTTTCTCTCCATGCTGTAAGTCCATTGGCTATCCCAAAGAACAGTTTCATAAAAGTAAATGAGCACATCTCTCCTCTGCAATGCTCTAATAAACAAACAGATTCAAAAAAAAGTGGAAAGAGTTTGAAAAACCATTGGACCATAGGCACATTTATTCTGTTTCAAGACTTCTGAAGAAGGAGCGCTACTGTCTGTTCCTTAAAGATTCTTTTCCATAAAAATCATCTTCTTTTCAATAAACTTTTCCTTCGTTTAACCTAAGTACCTCACACTGCATTTAAATCCTTTTACTCCCATTCCTCCTGCAATAGAGATTGAGAGCTAATTAATGCCATCTGTCTACTGGATTCAAAGACTAGTGTTAGAATAACCCTTAGCGTTCTGTTCCTCAAACTGAACAATCCCACTTCCCATCATCTGGTCTCCCAGGTTTGGCTTCCCAGCCCTTTATCCAGCTGAGGACACTGAGCGCAGTGGGAGAATGGGTTCCTAGTGATGACAGCCTGCGCACCTAGTCATGTAGTACAGAATTGGAATACTTCTGTCTGAACTGCACTTTATGCTTCCCAAGTATTTCCTTTGGCATTATAACATTGGATACTGCTTGCTTTGGAACTGCAGGGCTACATGACTAACTCATGCATATTTCTTGCTCTCCCCCAGGCTGATTGAGCCCTTTCTCAGCTCTGTATGGTAGGAGTACAGCCATTCTTCCTTGTATGTTTGCTTGTCTCCCTCGTCTCCCTGCCTAATCACTGTGGTCCAGGTCCTACTGGGTTCATCCTATGCATTGCTTATCATTTTTCCCACTTGCTTCTGCTTAAATGAAAGGTCCTCACAGTTTAAGTGCCAACAATAGCATATGGTGGCTTTCTACTCATGTTATCTACATTATTCCTTTTTTTTTCTCTCTCTCTCTCTCTACTCAGATGTTGGATTTGAGATTCCAGACTTATTTGTGGTGGGTTATGCCTTAGATTACAATGAATACTTCAGAGATCTGAATGTAAGTCATGCATGCAAATCCCTAGCCTCCTCTCATAAGAACTTAACAGCTATATGAATTTAACAAATTATTGAAATAGTAGTCATGATGGCTGCCACTTACTGAATATCTTCTGTGTCAGGAATATTCTGGGCACTTTGCATTCATAATCCCAGTTACAGTTGCATGCAGTTCATAACTATTCCCTTTTTGGAGAAACTGTTTCAACATATATACATGGACTCCCAGTGTAGACCCCCCAGCTGTGTGACCCTGACCAATGTTGAATGATATAGAGGTAGACATCTTACCCGAAGTGGACCAATCATGTGTGTGTGTGTCTCTCTCCTTCCTAAGAATTAGAAACTTAAACCAAAAGTCACAGAAATCAAGAGATTTTGGTCTTAAGCCACTGAATGGCAGGGCCCCAGAGAGAGTATCCACAAGCACCATGGGCTAAAGTCGGGAGCTACCCCATTCCGGCCTTCCAGTTGCTTCATTGTGTAGCTCTTTGGATTCTGTGAGCCACCTCATTAGCCTTGGTAGGCTATATTAGCCTATATTAACCTGACTCCACTTCTGTGCCTTGCAATCAAAATACTCTACACATTTCTTGCTACCCAAAAAAGATCGATTAAGAGTCAATGTTGTGTTTACCATGGCTATTTCTCCATTCTCCCTAGAGGTGATAATGTTACCAGGTGGAGACTTCTATCTCCACCATGGCTGACCATACCCTCCTTCAGCCGTTATGGTTGTTCCAGACCTAGGGAGCCAGATTTGGAATAGGGCTCTAAACTAGAACAATGAAGAAACTTTTTCAAGTATTCGATTGGGTGTCTTTAGATTTTATATACATGCACACACATAAATGCGCACACATATATTTGAATGAACAATAACCAATTATAAGATGACATTCTGTTATTACTGCATTACATTTTCTGCACTCCTATTTGGCTAAGAAACGGATTCATTTAAATCCTTTATTGTTTCAGCACATATGTGTGATCAATGAACATGGCAAAGAAAAGTACCAAGTCTAAAGGAGTAAATTCTCACCATCGAATCTCCAGATAACATCATACTTACGACTACAGTCGGAAAGCCAGCATGTAAAGTTTGTCTCCCCAGGCATCTTCACTCAGCAGGAGATAAAAGAAAAAAAAATGTTTTAATGAGAGAGCTTTCTTTTCTGAGGTTATAACATAAAGAGTACCAAAGGTTCTTAAGGAAAATAAGGCAATGTTTTTATTTGACTTGTTCCAAATTAAATACTCTGCCTTGTGACTCATGCGTTCTATCTACCTTTGCACTCCAGAACTTCACCTTCTTTTATTCCGATACAGTTATTATGCTTGATGACTATACCCCCACGTAGTTACTCAAATATTTTTCACTTAACTTTTTTTTTTTTTAGTATTCCGTTTTGGTAATATTTTGCAATCTGGAGAAACTGGAAGCCTTTTCAGTTAAGCTCCAAACTCAAATCCTGGGAATGCAGCTAGATTCCCATACCCAAAAAGGAGGGAAAGGACAATTTAATATAAATTTCTGTTTGCGCATTTCTGGCAGGCCATTACTATTTGCTTTGACAAAGCCTTTTTGAACTGTAGCATATAATGAATCTTAATGATGTTATGAAATGAGCCTCTGCTCAGTGCTGTTGATCTGAGCTTCCGGTATGTGATAACGGTATGTCATGTACACATGGATGTACTCAACTGTGTTTAATACTCTGAATTTTAATTAGAAAAAATACAATGGCAGCAAGGCCCTCGTTTCTAAGCTGCATCTTTTTATTCGTGTGGGACAGGAGCAAATGGCAGAATTCACAGAGTGGGAGGTTCAATTCAAAACTAAGCACGTATGAGTTTTTCCTCTTATTTACATCAAAGGACAAGACACTGTTACATATTATCATCAACACGAACACAGAAGTTGAATTATTTTTTTGAGTGGTCTTAGAAGACATCCGACATCCCTAGGCACTACAGAAAACCAGCACACTTAAGAAAGTTGTTTTCTGAATAACATTTTTTCCATTTCCACTGTTTTATGAGATGTTTTCTAATTTATGGGGATTTTAATTGAAAATAAGCTCGAGTGCCAATAGAACTGTTTTTTTCTCACTTCCTAAAAGGAGAAAATGCAAAATAAATAACTAAGCAGCTTTTGTTTGGTTCTGAACCATTTGTGGCATATTATTATCAGGTTCTACCTTCCTTTAAACTAATAAAAAATAAAAAACCTTGTTACGTTTCATAACTGCTTACGGTTTTTCTTCTGCCTTCATATTTTTTATATACTTTCAGCCATTAAAATGTGTGTGAGCCAGTAGCTTAAATACACTGCTGCATATATCTTTCCTGGGGCTTTATTTTTGTTAACCTGGAAAAAATCCAATATATGCACTACTATAAGCAAACGATTAAGCCAGACTTGATCTACTGCTTTTCTTTTTTTCTCTCCTTGTAAGACAAAGAATTTTAGTTGTAAAAGATTTTCCTGAATATCTTTGTTCCAGGCAGAGAAGAAAATAAACCACACCCAGAAAGTAAGAAACCAGCCAAGGGAATTCCTTTTAGCTTTGTTCCATAGAAGAATCAGTATCCAAGTTAGAGATTGATAATTTTTTTATTTTTTATTGTTATGTTAATCACCATACATTACATCAGTAGTTTTTGATGTAGTGTTCCATGATTCATTGTTTGTGAGATTGATAATTCTAATTGGCCAGTTTCTTGAATCATCAAATTCGTGTTCTAAATACAATTTCCACTGTGCCACCTTTATGTCAGAGACCTAGAAAAACCCAGATACATTTGATTATAAATATAAAATTATCCATAATTTTTATTGAAATATTTTCTTTAGAATGTTGAATTTTAACAACGTCAGCGTAATTTTTGAGGACTGTATGTTTATTTGAATTAGGAAGGAAGTTGATCTACTTCACAAGATTTTGAGAAGGACTTGTGCTAGCTAATGCTGAAAAAGAAAAATCCATTAAATACACAAGAAGTTTAATCATTCCTGCAATTTTTTTCCTATCACACAATATTTTGACAGTGATATCCAAGAATGTCATCTTGGGAAAAATAGTATTTCCTCTTCTCTTGTGAAACTCGAATCTATTTAATATCACTGAGTTTTTTCAATCCAGACCAAAAATGTGAAAACTCATAACCAGATTAGCAACCAATGCATTTATTAATTTGGTGTTCCAAAGCTGATCAGTAGGGGAAGAGGGAGACAAGTGTGTGATATGTTTTATTTGGATTCAGTTACAATAATTAGTAATACTTTTACTACAGTAATACAGTAACATAATCAGTAATACTTTGGGATATTCCAAACAAATTAGAACCCTTCATTATAAATTGGTTCTTACTTACTAGATTGGAATGTATCCAGTATTGAACCATGCACTCCCAGTGTGAACTGCAAATAGTCAAATCTTGATGCACCTTGTTTAACCTTTGGATGTCTTTGGATATAACATGGTTTACCATGTTTCAGCCCTTCTGAGACTATTAAAAAAAAAAAAAAACACCTTTCAGAGCAAAGGCAGGTATTTTTTTTCAGCCTCCCATGGGATGAACTTGTGTTTTCCCAGTGGAGAGAGAAGGTGACCTATCCCACTCCTAGAGAACTGGTGTCATGGAAATATTTCCTCACTTTTGTAATAGAGGTAGTATGTTCTAGGAAATCAAAACCCTAAATCACACTCCCCACCCAGATGTCTGGTTAATCTGGGCAAAAATAGTGTTTGGGAGTTGTCATTATTTTGCTATCATTAAGTTCCTTTGGGATCCCTAGATGACACTTGAAGGCTGGTAGACAGGCTAGTTTCAGGAGGGGAGCAAAGGGGTTGTGGAAGGGAAGTTTGTGCGTTGATGGTGGGAGGCATGTGGAGGAGGGACAGAAGGTGTATGTGGAGAAGGCTGCTTTGTTTCTTGGCCAAACCATACCCCAGGATTGGTTCTGAACCCCGTGGAGAGAAGGTGACAAAGACCCTGACTGAAAGAGCTGTTTTCATGGTAGCCTTTGGGCCACACACTAGGACAGACAAGCCTTTCACATTTCACTGAGGGTCATGCATAATCCATTCCAAAAAAAAAAAAACCACAAAAAACAAAAACGTTTTTGCCGTGTCTCAGCCCGAAGGACCCCCTTTTCTGACTTTTTCTGCCAGGGTGGGCTTTGCTCAGAGATAAGTAGGAGAGACCATGAAGACAGAGTGGGATACTGAAGTCCTGCATTTTCTAAGTGGGAGAAATAAGCCAGAACTAATGTTACTACGACTTTGTATCCAGAGCCTAATGCATGTTGACTAGTGAATAAGCTTCGAATGAGGATGGTGAGTGTAGATGACTCACTCAAGAAACCGGGCTATGAAGACCAGAGACACATAACCATAGCTAGAGGGGGAAAGACTTGTATATTTTTATTTACTGTGGAAAACAAAAAACAAGTGAACAAAACAGTGGAAACAGCAAATTCATTATCGATTGCTCTGTAACAAACCACTCCCCAAACTGAGTAGCTTAAATGAACAATAATTATTATTTCTCAGGGCTTATGAGAATTAGGAATAGGGAGCAGGCACTGTGGGGATGGTTCGTTTCTGCTTCGTGATGTCTTTTGCTTCAGCTGGAAGATTCAAAGGCCAAGGGCTATAACCAAGTGACGATAAATGGTCCAGTGTGGCAGCCATTAGCCACATGTACTTGTTTAAATTTAAATTAACTAAAATGAAATAAAATTGAAAATCCACTTCCTCGTTCACATTTGCCACATTACCACTGCTCAACAGCCTCATAAGGGAGTAAGTTATTAGCACAAACAGAGAAAATTTCCCCAATCACAGAAAGTTCTATGGGTAGCTCTGATCTGAAGGTTTGCCTGGTGGTTGATATATTGGCTGCTCGCTAGAACCTTAGCTGAAGCTGTCAGGTGGAATTCTTCTGTGTGGTGTCTCCATGTGGTTCGAACTTCCTCACAATATGGCAGCTGGGTTCCAAAGGCAAGTACGAACAGAGACAGAGACAGAAGTAGGCAAAAGCCATACTGCCTCTTATATGACAGGCTCACTTCCCCCACATTCTGTTAGTCGAAGCAGTTACAAAGACTTGTCTGACACTAAGGGGAGGGAACATAGACGGCCACCGCTTGATGGAAGAACACTGTAAGACGATCCAGGGGGTAGGATGTATATGTCTCTGGCCATTGTCAGAAAGCTGGAGATGAAATCTGGCACAGACAGGTTATTCCCCTGCACATTTTCCACTAATGAGATTAGTGAAGAAGCCGATTATGCAGTGGTCATAATGCATAATTGAAAGCACACCTGCTTGCCTAGGTTTTTAAGAATGACAGAATACTGGGGCGCCTGGGTGGTTCAGTCAGTTAAGCGTCTGACTCTTGATTTTGGCTCAGGTCATGATCTCAGGGTTGTGAGATCAAGCCCCCCCATCGTGGAGCCTGCTTAAGATTCTCTCTCTTCCTCACCCCCTGCTGCTTCCCCACCTCAAAAAAAAAAAAGACTACTACTACCTAGCCACATGGGGAATTATGAAATGATAAAAAGAACACCAGAAAAAAAAAAAAAAAAGAACACCAGAGTAGCCCACCTTGATTATAAAGGTAGAAATACATGTTTTCCCACTGGTAGTGTTTGGACCAGATTAAAAAGACTTTGAAAGAGCAGTTTTATTTCTTTATTATTAAGGTGCTTAAATTTGAAATATAAAAACCATGGTAAAATAGTTTTTGCTTGCCAAGTATTCTGTAAATGTAAATTCATGCTGAAACTTTAGGAGTAGTTCCATTTTTATAGGAAGAAATTGCCATATAATTTGGCCAAGAAACTAATCCAGAATGGGACTTCCTATATATATTTATATAACTGTATGCTGGAAATAGTACTCACCAAATCAATTAAAAGCAACAAATCACTGAGTACTAACCAACAGGGATTTACGATGAAAACTGCTCTGTCCGATTTATCTAATCTCCTAATATTGAATGACAGAGCTGGTTGACTGGAGAAAGGAAGTACTGTAATTTGTCTTATCTTCATTTGAACAACGCTTTTTGTTGTGCCGTGTGAAGAATATCCATCAATAGCCTGGGAAAATGACTTACACTACCTAGCTACTGGGTAACTGCGCGAATCTTTACAGTTGTATTTAAAAGAGATCTAACAAGAGCGTAACAAAACACATTGTGAAAGACTGGAACCCAGACACTGAGTGTGTTGACATTTCACAAAAGATCTGCCTGCAACTACTGTGGATCATGCGCTATACAAAAACCTGATGATAACTCAATTTAGTATTTAGCATGAAACCCAGAGGTAGGAACTGCCATCTCCATTTTAGAGATAAGGAAGTGAGTACTAAAGAGATTAAATCACTTACCCAGGGTCACAGAGCTGTGTTCAAAACAAGAAATTGAACCCGTGTTATTAGACTGCTGAGTCAGTACTCAGTACACAGCGCTGAGTTCACGGACCGTGTAGAAAATGTGTCCATACACTTGCAGGTGACAATCAGAAGAAAGAATGGTGTGGTATAATAAGAAATATGTTTGGTCGTTGTCCCTGGTTCCTGGCACAGAGCTCCTAAAACCCTTGGAATTTCCAAAGTAAGGATAAGATCTTTTGTTACTCTTAACAAACCCCTTTTATCATGCCTGAGTTTATGCTGAAGAGGTGACTTAGAGTGGGACCCCTCTAGATAGCCTCAGGATGGGGCTGGTCACCAGAAAGACCAGTGACTGGAAGGTTGGAACTTCCAGCCCCACGCACGGACCTCTGGGTAATTATGCAACTGGCTCTCATTCGCTACAATTTTTATGCATCTACATTCAAATACAAAAGAGTCCAGTAATTTTCTTCTATTATTTTTTATGTGGTTTTGGAATCAGGATTATTTTAGCTTCAAAAAGTGACATCAACTTTTATTTTTCTTCCATTTTCTCAAACAGCTTGCATAAGATAGGAGTTCTCTATATATTGACATTGTTAGGACTTTAAAATTCTCAATGTGTATATAGACATTTCTTCTTTTTATTCCATACTTTATTTGCTTCTAATACTTTCCCCCCCGCCAAAGAAACCACTTTAACTTTGTTCATGTTCTTCTAGTGGATTTCTTTTCCAGGCTGGTGTACCCATCTTCCAGATTCTATTGAGTATTGGCTGCTACAGTCCCCCGTCGCCCCTTCCCTGCTTCTTGGAGGTCTACACCCTCCCCAAGGTAATCACAGCCAATGACTTGCAGACATGTGAGCACCACTAAAGCCCAAGTGGGACTCTCTGGTGCGATTCATGCTCTAGAACTCCCTGGGGGATCAGGCTGAAGTTTTGCACATCCTTGCTTAGCCTCTTCTGTCCCTGCCTGCTTTCTTGCTTTCTTCAGTCTCTTCCTCCTCAGAGCATTCCCTCAAGACAACACCGAAGAATGTGCGTGCCTGAACAGTTTTCTCCAGCTCTGCTTCTGGGAGGGCAAAGTGCAGCCCATGGGTTAAATTCAGCCCACAGCCTGTTTTGATATGGCCTGCAAGCTAACACTTAAGCTAAGTGTTTTTTCATTTGTATGGGATCATAAAAAAAAGAGAGAGAGAGAGAGAGAGAGGGAGGGAGAAAGGAAGGAAGGAAGGAAAGGGAAGGAAGAAAAAGAAAAAAAAAAAACAATAAACATCCTATGTGACCTGCCAAACCAAAAATATTTACTAGCTAGCCTTTCACAGGAAAAGTTTGCAGACCTCTATTCTAGGAAATCTGACTTAAGATACTTCCCTATTCTTTTATTTTTCTACTTCATTTATTTCTGGTCTTAGATTATTCTATTGTTCAAAAAAAAAAAAGAACAACTATTTGAGCTGAATTATTAGTGGGTTTTTTGGTTTTTAACTTTTTGCTTTCTGATAAAGATCTTTAAAATCAGATTTCTCTCAGTATATTTAATGTAAATACTGGTATATTAGGACTTAATTTCCACCATTTTAGATCATATTTCTCATTTATAGTACTTTTTATTTCTTTTTTCTCTTTTTCTTAGATTTCTTGATTTTCAAGAAAGATTTATTTCTTATGCTGGTTTGAAAGTTATATCTTCAATTTTTGTTCTCATGGTAATTGGCCTTAGGTTACTAAGACCCATGCTCATGTCCATGATTTTTAAAATCTTACTATCTATTTTCCCTCAATATGATAAGTACTATCTGCCATTAGAAGTTAAGTTCTAAGGTACTGTGCATGTAATTTCTTTTATTCTTTAGTTCTAGCTATTTTATCATCTTTTTTTTTAAGGATTTTATTTATTTACTTGAGAGAGAGAGACAGCAGGAGCAGGGGCAGAGGGAGAGGGAGAAGCAGACTCCCCATTGAGCAGGGAGCCCGACACGTCACTCAATCCCAGGACCCTGGGATCATGACCTGAGCTGAAGGTAGATGCTTAACCGACTGAACCACCCAGGTGCCCCTAGCCATCTTATCTTCTTAAGACAACATAAATTTTGCCAAGGTGTTTGACCACCTTTATTGGCTCTGTCTCCTATACATCCTGACCTTGTCTCTCTTCCTATTTAAATACTACTTTCAAGCAAGTTTTCAATGTGTGTTTATGATAAACCTTCTAAGCCTTCATATGTATGTGAATGTTTCTTTATTGTGTTCTCATATTTGAATGAAAAATTGGCTGGATATAAAATTCTAGGTTTCAAATTATTTCCTTTCAAGACTGGTTTACATTATTTGTTGATCTTCTTACATCCTATATTGCTCTTGGGAGCAGGACATCCATCTGATCATTGTTTCTTTGAAGAGAATCTGCTTTCGCTCTCTGCACGTTTTAAGAAATTTGTTGCTTTCTCTCCTGTTGGGCACTGAACATTATAATCTGAAGACTTTCTTCTCTTCTTTTAGTTGTGAGAAATTCCTTGCCTTTATTTCTTCCACTATTTCCTCCATCTCTTAGTTGTGAGAAATTCCTTGCCTTTATTTCTTCCACTATTTCCTCCTTTTCTTTTTTTCTCTCCCGGAGGTTTTATGATTCAGACATAAGCACTTTCCCCTCAATCTTAGCCACTCCTTGACTTTTCTATCTTAACCCCGTTCCTTCCTGTCACATTCTGGGAAAGTTGCTCAATAGAATCTTGCAACTCACTAATGCATGTGTCAGTCATAACCATCTGGCTGTCCTTCTCATTTATTGTGTTCTTTATTGTTAACTATTATATTTTTCCTATCTAATATTTTTACTTGGACTTTACTAATGGCTTCTTGTTATTGATTATCTTCCCCCACCTCCTAGAGTAAATTTTTCATGTTTATTTTAAAATTCAGGTGTGTTTAGCTCAGTAATTCTCCTTCAGATGGTAAATATTCTGCATAGTTTTTCCTGTACAATCACTGTATCCTTTGCATATCTAGTTATTTTGACTTGTGAGTCCATGCCTCCCTGGATGGATCAGCTACCTCGGCTGATAAAGTGTACTGCAGAAGGTCAAAGCCTAGTCTGTGCTCAACCAAGTGTGTTGAAGGTAAGGGGAAAAGATGATCCCAGATACCACAAAACCACTGTTGCTATTTGCCGCCATTCTTGCAGACATGCCCTTGCTTTCGCAGGAGCTTTCCATTTAAACCCTTAGAGGCAGCGCTGGGAGAAAGTAAGCTCCTTCGGTTACAACCCACCAGTCCTAGGGGTTTACAGGGAAAATTTCCCTCACTTCCCAGAGTGAATGCATGAGGCTGGCAGCTCAACCTATACTGGTTTTCATCAATTCCCCAATACTGTGGCTTTCCGTGCTACCTAATTTTACCCTCCTTGGCCAATGAATTGGCTCTTGGCTATTGTTCTGTGCTGAAGGCTCAGGACAATGGGGTTAAGGGAGGGAGGCAAAAACAAAAGCATCTTCCAACTCCACTCTCTCTGCCACCTCCATCCACTCCCCAGCCCCCACTCCACTTCTGGGCTTCAGTTACCCACCTCCAGATGCAGCAGTTGAGGGCAGCCTCCTGCTCCTCCCCTTGAGGGTTGCTGTTGTTCATTGATGGAGCCCATCCTGGTCTTCTCACTTCTATAGCCTCTCTAGGGCTTTTCTGAGGGGTGGGATTCAGCAGTCCATGCTTGTTTATGTTTATCACCTTTTATCCCCTTAACAAGACTTTACTTATAAATTTACAGTTACATTATGTTCATTATAAAATATATACAAAAACAGACATTATGAAATAATGAATGAGATAAATTCAGTGTCTAGACTTCTGAAAATGTAGATACCCTGACTGACCTCCTTGCAGAAAACAATAAAAATTGCTGGATAAAATATTTTATTTTATTTTATTTATTTATTTGAGAGAGAATGAGACAGAGAGCATGAGAGGGAGGAGGGTCAGAGGGAGAAGCAGACTCCCCGCTGAGCTGGGAGCCCGATGTGGGGCTCGATTCCAGGACTCTGGGATCATGACCTGAGCCAAAGGCAGCTGCTTAACGACTGAGCCACCCAGGCACCCCTAAGATATTTTTTTAAGGTCATTTTAAGTGCATTCATGAACTGTCAAAAAAAAAAAAGTACAAATTGCTCAGAAGTTGAAACTTGAGTAAAAGCAGAAACCCAGACAAGTAAGTTTGCTAAAGCCAGCTTTCATCTTAAGACTGTGAAGGCCATGAGAATGAGCCTCAGACCTCCAACAACAGGGAGCCTGGGCTTCAGAGACTGGGGGCTTCAGCTCTACTCTGAAACCATCCACTGCATTTGCCCTGCAGTCACTCTTCCCACACGCTTGCTGCTCCTGGTCGCTGACTGAGCACAGCAGGTATACTAAGCCAGGTCTGTTCCTAGAGAACATGGGGGTCCTTTATCAGGTATCTGTCTCCAAGACTCCCTGATGGTCTTGCTGAAATTTCCTTAGAACTGTACGACAGTCTAAGATGCTTCTATCCTCTCTTTTTCCAGCTCCCTCCCCACTTTCTTTCGCAGGAATGTTCCATTGTAAATTTCTTGCACATTTAATCTCATCGTGGCATCTGCTTCTCAGACGACCCAAGCTAACACAAGAGTATTCACCAAACTTACTGCACCTGAGATTTCATTTTTATTGCCTTGTAAGATGTAAGAAACAGGAGAGAAAGCCCAGGATAGGGGCCAGGTAGGCGTCGGATCACAGAAACACCCGCGGCAAAAGTGAGATTAAAAAACAACAAAAACAACATAATAGCCTTAAACCTAACCACAACAATAATCACATTAAATGGAAAGAGCCTAAAGAAAAAAGGGTAGATAAACTTTTTTTCTGTCAAGGGCCAGATAGTAAATATTTTATTCTTGCTGGCTATATGGACTTGGGAGTAATAAATCACCTCTGCCTTTGAATGCAAAAGCAACCATAAACAACATGTAAATGAATGATTGTGGCTGAGTTCCAAAAAAAAACTTCATTGGCAAAACTAGCATTTATTCCAGATTTAGTTCAGCCCCCCTTGGCCTAAACACCCAAATTAAAAGGAACAGATTGCCAAACTGGATAAAAATCCAAGGCCTAACTATCTATCAGAAACAAACTTCAAATATAAAGACACAGGTAGGTTCAGGGTAAAGGATGAACAGACACAACACACTGATACTAATCAAAAGAAAGATGGAATGACTATTAATATCAAAGTAGACTTCAGAACAAAGAATATTATCAGAGATAATATTAAGAAATACATAAAAGATAAGAAATATATTTTATGATGATAAAGCAATTTATCAAGTGGGCATGACAAACCTAAATGTTTATGCACATAATAACAGAACTTCAAAATACATAAGTCAAAAACTGAAAACTGTGAGGAAAAGTAGACAAATCCACAATTATAGACAGTGGTTTTAGCACCCCTCTTTAAATAGCTGATAGAAAAAGTAGGACTAAAATCAGTAAGGATATAGTAGAGTTGCATAGCACTGTTGATAGTTGCATAGGAATTTGACCTGATTGTTGTTTATAGAACACGCCATCCAACAACAGAATACACATTCTTTTCAAGGGCAGGTAGACCATTTACCAAAATACACCATATTTTATGACATAAAGTAAGTCACAACAATTTTTAGAGGATTCAAGTTATATAAAATGTGTTCTCTGACAAGGGAATAAAAGTAGAAATCTTTAATAACAGAATGACCTATCTCTTGAAAATCCCAAAATATTTAGAAACTAACAGAAGTCTAAATAAACTCTGGGTCAAATAATAGACCAAAGAAAAATAATAAGTATTTTGAACAGAATGAAAATGAAAGCACAATATATCATGTTTGTGGGATGCAGCTACAGCAATGTTTAGGGAAATTTTATAGCACTAAACACATATTAAAAATGGAAAACAGTTTTAAATCAATAATTTCATCTTTCACCTTTAGGAACCAGAAAAGGAGGATCAAATTAATTATAAACTACACAGAAGGAAGGAAATTATAAATGTCAAAGTAGAAATCCTTAATATAGAAATTGAAATACAATAGAAAAAAATCAATGGATTAAAAACTGGTTCTTTGAGAAGATAAATAAAATTGATAAACTTTAGCTACACTGACCAGAAAGAAAGAGAGAAAACATAAATTACCAATATCAGGAGCGAGGAAAGTGACATTACTACAGGTTCTAC
The DNA here is from genome assembly GCF_003265705.2 of Callorhinus ursinus. NCBI lineage: Eukaryota > Metazoa > Chordata > Mammalia > Carnivora > Otariidae > Callorhinus > Callorhinus ursinus. Next base: position 1,749,192 of record NW_027397125.1, read on the forward strand.
AGATATCCAAAGGATAATAAGGAGATATTAACAACTTCCTATGCCTAGAAATAAAATAAGCTAGTAGAACTAATAAGTTTAATAAGGTTATAGGTTATAAGATCAATATACAAAAATCAAATATAAATACTAGTGACAACGATCAGAAATTGAAATTTAAAATATATCCTTTACAATATCAGTAAATATGAAATACTTAATGATAAATCTGAGAAAAGATATGAAAGGCTTGTACACTAAAAACTACAAAAAGTGCTGAGAGAAATTTAAGAAGTTCTAAATTAATGGAGAGAAGTTCTAAATTATTGTGTTCTATGCTCAGAAGATACAATATTGCTAATATGTTAGTTCTCCCCGAATTACTCTCTAAATTGAACACAGTTTCAAATGAAATCCCAGCAAGACTTTTTTTTTTTGCAACAATTAAAAAACTGAATCTAAAATTCATATCAAAATTCAAGGACCTAGAATAGCTAAAACAACTTTGAGAAAGAATAATGTTGTAGATTAACATTATCTGAAATCAAGTTACTATAAATGTACGGTAATTAAAACAGTATAGTATTGGTATAAATATAGACAGATCAGTAGAACACAGTAAAGAGTTTAGAAATAAACCTACCTATACATGGACAACTGAGTTTCAGCAGAGATGCCAACGTAGTTCAGTGGGAGAAGTATAGCATTTGGTACTAAAGTAATTGGATATTGCTTATGCAAAACAATATGAACTTTGATTTGTACTGCACATCATATAAATAATTAACTCAAAATTGATTATAGACCCATATATAAAAAACCAAAACTATAAAATCTAGATAAAACCTTTGTTACCTTGGTGTAGGCAAAGATGTATTTGATAAAACACCAAAAGTAAGATATATAAAAGAACAAATTAACAAATTGCACTTTATCAAAATTATGAATCTCTAATCTTTGAAAGACCTTGTTAGGGAAATGAAAAGACAGGCCTTTGGCTGTCACAAACAGGCAGAAAATATTTACAAATCACTTATCAGATAAAGACTTGTATCTAAAATACATAAAAACTCTCAAAACTGAATAATAGGAAAACAAACAACCAATTTTCAAAATGGGCCAAGCAGTTGAATAATTACTGCACCGAAGAAGATATACACATGGCAAATAAGCACATGAAAAGATATCAACATCATTAGTCATTAGGGAAATGCAGATTAAAACCACAATGAGATAATACTACAGATCTATCAGTGTAGCTAAAATTAAAAAGACTTACCATACCAAGTATTGTCGTGCATTTGGAGAAATTGTTCTCATACACTGCAGGTGGGAATTTACAATGATATGACCACTTTGGAAACCAGTTTGGTTGTTTCTTAAAAAGTTAAACATACACTTGCCATATGATCCAGCTATTCCACTCCTAGGTATTTCCCAAGAGAAATGAAAGTGTATGTCTAGAAAAAGGCACACGAATGTTGATAGCAGCTTTATTCATAATAGGCCAAACAGGAAAAGTTTCAAATATCCATCAGTAGGTGAATAAAAGAACTGTGGTATATCCGTACAATTAAGATGCAACTCAGCAACAAAAGAGAATGAACTACTAAGAGACACTAAATTATGGATGAATCTCACAATAATTATGCTAAGTGAAAAATGCCAGACCAAAAAAAAAAGAAAGGAAGGAAGGAAGGAAGGAAGGAGGGAAGGAAGGAGGGAGGGAAGGAAGGAAGGAAGGAAGGAAGGAAAGGAAGGAAAGAAAATACTATGTGATTCTTTTGTTTTTAATTTTATTTATTTATTTGACAGAGAAAGACACAGCGAGAGAGGGCACACAAGCAGAGGGAGTGTGAGAGGGAGAAGCAGGCTTCCCGTGGAGCAGGGAGCCCAGTGCGGGGCTCCATCCCAGGACCCTGGGACCATGACCTGAGCCAAAGGCAGACGCTTAACGACTGAGCCACCCAGGCGCCCCACTATGTGATTCTTTTACATCAAATTCTAGGAAATGCCAAGCAATGTATAATGACAGAAAGTAGATCAGTAGTTGTCTAGGGACGTGAGAAGAGAAGATTACAGAGGTATAGCAGGAAACTTTAATCAGTGTTGAATTATCTTGACTGCAGTGATGATTTCACACATGTATATACATGTTAACAATGAACAAATTGTATACTTTAAATATGGGCAATTTATTGCATATAAGTTATATTTTAATAAAGCTGACAGAGAAAATAATACCAGGTAATATAATCTCAAATCAATCCAATCAGAAATACATTATGTATGACATGCACACTGTATTGTCGACCCTTTGGTATTATAGGCTCAGGCCATTTTAAACACTGTACCTGCAATGTGACATCTGACATATGGGCTCACATGAGGGCTCCCATGACAATCCATATGGTAAATGCTAGTAGGGTTTAGCTTCTTATTTTTAGATTCAAAATGAGAAATAAATAGAAGTTTTAGTATTTCCTGCCCACCAATGAATCATGTGTGTCCATCTGGAGATATGAACATGCAAGTCGGCAGACATCTACATAAATGATGAGAAGAGCAAGAACGGAGTCACCTCATCTTTGTCACCAGTGCCAACACAGCTGGTGCACAATAAGCAGTTGATAAATACCTGTTGATTGCATGAAGTGGGGCTGGTAGAGCTTTGTCCTGTTGACTGGAGGACTAATCTGACTTTTTCTAGAGTGCCAGCACCAGTTCTGGGAATAAGGGTAATGTAGAAGATAACGAGAGAGCAAAACATCGCAAAAAGAAAGGTAACATTATGTTTCTAAAGACAGAATAAAAAAGCTTAGAGAAAAATCTCGGGCTAGGGTGGAGGTTTGGAGCTGTGTTCTGGAGGTGAAGGACTAGCCCCCCCCTCATGAAAATCACATGCACATGATTCCCATCTCCACTGGGATCAAAGAAAAGACACAGCCCAATGTGGCATTTGAGTGGATTCTGATATAAGGAGGGTATTTTTCTCAATTTTCTCTCTAGCGGATACTATAATACCTTTGACATTAAAAAAAAAAAAGATTTCTCTGAAATGTGCTTTTGGGGGTGCAGAGGGGGAAGTGAAAGGTCATAGAAGCGATAGCTAGAACCTCTCAAAGTCCTTGCAACTAGATGACGCTATTAAGATTTTCTAAATGGCCAAGTGTAAAAGGTATTTAAATTTAAATCTCCTTTGGGTACAGAACCTACATTTTCTCATTCTGTACCATTGTTTATTACACATACGGCAACATGCTTTAATTAAAAGAGCTGCTAAACTTTGTTTAGCTGTGGTTGCACCCTATGACTCATCATCTTTTTCCTTTTTTCTTTTTAAAATTCAATTCAACAACATCTGGTAGCTTATATAAGGAGAGAGGATGTTCTTTACAATCAGTGATTTTTCTGGACAACGTGTTTCTGCAATTGGCAGACTTCCATTTTTCTCTGAGTTGCTCTCTCCATGTAGTCTAACACTGGCATCTTAATTTTTTCCTAAAGATTAAAACACGCATGGGGCGCCTGAGTGGCTCAGTCCGTTAAGCATCAGGTCATGATCTCGGGGTTCTGGGATAGAGCCGCTCCCCCACCCCCACTTAGGCTCCTTGCTCAGCATGGAGTCTGCTTGTCCCTCTTCTTCTGCCCCTCCCCCAGCTCGTGCTTTCTCTCTCTCTTTCTATGAAATAAATAAATAAAATCTTTTTTAAAAAATATGCAGGAGTTTGATCTAATATTGCACAATAAATTCTTGTAATGATTGCTTCTTAAATCCCTTCCATTCATTTGTTCTGAGTTGGCCCAAACTTGAAAAAAGAAAACTAGGAATAATTGGGAACAAATTAGAAGAAAATAAAAATACCAGTCTTAGACACATAGACCACGCCGAACAGTATTTCTTTTCAGGGATTTTATATTAAGAAATCCTTTTAGCCTCTTTGATAACCACTAAAAGAGAAGATAAGGATCAGAAATTGCAGAATGTATCCCTAGCTACACATTATTTTTTTCTATCCAGATGTTTTTAACATCCTTTTTGACTCACAGTCCTTGAGACTGAGATAAACTATGCGTGATATTCATGCTATTCAATGTTCTTGAAACATGTCCCTGGATTTTTAAATGTTCCTGCATTGGTCTAGTCTTTTTATTAATCTTTGAAATGGGAGTGGGGAACTACGCTTGTTGTCTACAACAGGAATTACATTCACTTAAATAAGATCCTTTTGCAATTTTCTACTGCTGTTTCTTCACGAAAAGAAAAATGTTAGCTCAAGCCACTTATTTTCCTCCATCTGTTTGCGTTTCCATTTTGCCAGGGGAAACATGCCCCAGGAGTTAAAAAATACACGGTAATCAAATTGAGCAGACGAAGAGGTAATTATTGACTCTAGATACTTAAAGAGTATCAAAATGAATTTTAGAAAAAAAATGTTGACACCCAATATAGATTAATATTGATTATAGATAAGGTATTGTTCAACAAGAGCTATTTTATGCTAATCTTTGCATGGCACTAGTCTAGCTTCCTAATAATTAGATAGTTCACTTGAATATTTGGTAGTTTGGATGATTTTAATAAATGTGATATTTCTCATTTCTTTTTTAAGCTATGTTCCTGTTTTCATTAGAGACTAAATACTGTCATCAAGCCCAAGAAGAAAACAATTTGGTTTTAAATAATTTGGAAGAGAAATTAATACACACATTTGAATATACTTACAGCAGAATTCCTTGAGGTCTTGGCACAGTTTCGAGTGTTGTTGATGTTTCAAAGGGTCACCAGTATGTCCCCTCCCCTGTCTCCATCCTTAATGAGGCCTTAAATCCACTCATTCTTCTCTGAACAACATACCAGAGTAGCCAGGTCAAGAAATTACTATTTCCTTGCACATTCATGTTCATAGCAGCACTATTCACAATAGCCCAGGGGTAGAAGCAGCCCAGTTGTACATTGGTGGATGAGTGGATAAAAATGTGGTCTGTACTAAGAGTGGAATATTATTCAGCCTTCAAAAGGAAGGAAACCCTGTTGCATGCTACATGGATGAATCTTGAGGACAGTGTGCTAAGTAAAATAAACCAATCACAAAAAGACAAATACTGTTGACCCTTGAACAGCATGGGTTTGAAATCTGCGGGTCCACTTAGATGCGGATATTTCTCTATAAAAACAAGACAGTACTGTAGATGCATTTTCTCTTCCTTCTGATTTTCTCAAGACCATTGTCTTTTCCCTGGCTTCCTTTATTGTAAGTATACAGCATAGGATACATATAACATACAGAACGTGTGTTAATTCACAGTTTACGTAATCCGTAAGTCTTCCTGTCCCACGGGAGGCTAGTAGTAGTGAAGTTTTGGAGGAACCCAAAGTTAGATGTAGAGTTTTGGCTGTGTGGGAGGTGGGTGCCTCCTACACCCCCCCCATGTTGTTCAGGGTCAACCGTACTGTGTGATTCCATTTATAGGAGTTACCTACAGTAGTCAAGCCAGCAGCTGGGGAGAGTGGGTAATAGGGAGTCATTATTTAATGGGTATAGAGTTTCAGTTTTCAAACATGAAAAATGTTCTGGAAATGGAAGGTGATGATGATCGCACAGCATTATGAATGTACTTAACACCACTGAACCGTACATGCAAAAGGTTAAGATGATAAATTTTATGTCCTGTGTTTTTTACCACAATAATGAATGAATGAATGAATGAATAAGATATTACTCTTTCTTCAGAAAGTTTTTTAATTCCCAAAGGTCCTGTTCTCCTTCTCTATTTCGTTTTAAAATTGCCCATTGTGGGGAGAGAAGAAAGGAAACCTGCTATTATCTATCTCAGAGTCTCCTAAAAATACCAGATGCATTTATTTCTTCTTCCCTTGCTCCAAAGATGTTAAATAATTCATCCCGCCAAAATCTGATGGGGCTTGAGAAGTTCCCAGATTTCAGGCAGGAGGATTTTTTAGAACTGAAATTTGAAAGGACCTGTGTTATTTTAAGAGGCATCAAAACTTGCAATCAGTTCATACCTTCCCTTCCCTAGAGAAGTCTTTATTCACACCAAAGGGCACGTGAGATTGGTTTTTAGATAAGGTGAACAGGACCTGGAGCGCCGGGAATGTGCATGTGATACAAATAGCAGAGTATCTGCTAGTCTGTCTGCTTACCTCTTGTGCTCAGCCAATGCACTGTGGTCCATTTCTGTTGTGTGGGCGTGCAAGGAGGAGTCCAAGTGACTAAAATCTCGGTTTCAGATGCTCCCACGTGCAGCACTTAATAATGTGGCATTCAAATCATTGCGGGACCTGCTGCTCGTACATATAGACTCCAGGCAGCTGACTAAAGCCCTTTCTGCACTGAAGTCTGGAAGAAGGTAGGAGGCAGGAAGGCTGAATGGGACCTTCGTGGAAGATTCTCTGCTCTCACTCCATTATCTACCCTCATCCAAGATCTCTTTCCCAAGTCTAAGCTTCACTTTTGTGGGGAGGAGGATGGTTTCTCCACTTTCCAAATACACTAAGTATTTCACCTGGACATTAGTTCCTAGTTTCTCTGGGTTTATGCAGACCTCCTCTTAGTGTTCCAAAAAAGAGACGCCTTCTTTTTGTTGTCGATGCAGACTCATTCATTCATTTAACAAATATTTATTATTTATTATATAGTAAGCATTTGTTCTTTACCATGCATGTTCTATTCGATATGGCCCTTTAACATCCTAGATTCGGGCCCTTTAAAAATCAGTGGGGAAAAAAACAATCAGTGGAGTATCTTGAGAATGACTCTGTTTAAACAACAATCTTGACCACCAACACAATGCTAGATATCTATGAGGCATGTTTAAAAATATTACCCAAATCTTGCTTCATTTCCAGAAATAAACAAACCAGTTATGTTTCAAGTGTGATGTTTTCTGAAATGCATATGGAGGGGCTGACACAGTCTTGCTCACAAGAATCTATACTGGCCTTGAACACAGACACCCGTGACCCAGCTCTAGTGCAGGGCCCCCATCCATGCTCAGGCCTGAGATAGGAGCTAAGTGCAGGGCCTCCAGACCGAGCCTGCTGGGTGCTGGGGCCTCAGGGGCTAATGTCAAACCTGTCTGCTCAGCTGATTTCTGTCCACTATTCCTTGGCCTGCAGAGACTCAGTCTTCTCACATGACTTCTGGACCTGAGCTCACCCCACGGCCACAGGCCCCACCACCTCTTGGCATTCCCAGCCTGCTCCTGGCTTCGTGCCCTGCCTCCATTATCCACTGGGGCTCAAGCCCAATCTTGACAGTTGTGACTAAGAGGGGGCAGGTCCTCCTTTCAGCTCCAAGATGATATCCCATCTACCTCATTTGAGCTGGTTTTATTCAAACAAAGACATTCTCTTCCCAGCCTCAGCAACCTCAAAGTTCCACTAGATTGTGCATTTGCTTCCTAAAGTATAAAAGCTAAAGAGAAATAAATGTCCTTCCTAGTCCTTAGAAACAAATGGTAGCAAAAATTTACTAGAAATCACCCTGCAGTTTGACCCACCTCTTACCCTCTCTGTTAGCAACACATCGTTTTACTTTTCTAGAACTTATGCTTAAAATGCAGGAGCTGAACTAACCCCATCCTCCACCTCTGAGTATAATACTAGAATATGAGGGTAAAATCCCAGGCATTGGAGATAGGCCTGTGTTTGAGTCCAGATTTCCCCTTTACTAACTGTGAGCCATGGACAAATGCCTTAACTTTTCTGAGGTACAGGTAAAGGGAGACAATACATACCTTCTAGGGTTGTCATGAGGATTAAATAAGATAATATATCTAAAATTCCAAGCACTTTGTATTAACCCAACTATACACAACGAACAAATATATAGTCTTATGTAAATATTTAATGCTGATATTTTTCTTGTTCTTCACCTCCGAGCATACCCTTCAGCTTCATCTCAACATATTTTAAATAATTACTATTTCCACAGCTGAGTAGTGTTTGCCTGAACCTTGACTTTGTTACAAAGGTACAAAACTCTTAGTTTTTGAACTTACCTTAACAAAACTGTGATTAAAATAATTGTGGTGCTGTTTTAACTTGAACTGTTGGCTTTTTTGTTTGTTTGTTTAAGTACAAATTATTTTGGCGACCATCTTTGAACTGAGTATAGTTAAACACTTTTTAAGAAAGTTCCAATTTTTTAAAAAAGATTTTATTTATTTATTTGAGAGAGATCACAAGCCCAGGGAGGGGCAGTGGGAGAGGGAGAAGCATACTCCCCACTGAGCAGAGAGCCCTTTGTGGGGCTAGATCCCAGGACCCATGGATCATGACCCGAGTCATGATTTGGAAAGGCTTACTGTGAAATCAAATGTCCTTGAATTGATATAAAATCCAGGGCAGAGTTGTTTCAATATAAGACAGGTTGGGCAAGTTTACACGGTAAGCAGAGGTTCTAGAAGAAATTGCTAATGTGCAACACGCTGTTCATTCATTCCTACTGAGGTCAACAGAATGACGACACCTCCAAAGATATCCCTGCCCCAATCTCCAGAGCATGTGAATGTTGCCATTGTGTATGTTGCCATACAAAAGGGACTTCATGGATTGATTAAATTAAGGATCTTGAGATGGGGAGATGATCCTGGATTGTCTCGATGGGCCCCATGGTAACAAGGGTCCTTATAAGAGAGGAGCAGGAGATGCAATGACCAGAAGTAGGGAGGGCAGGATCAGAGAGATTTGAGGTGCTCCCCTTCTGGCTCTGAAGATGGAGAAAGAGGGCAAGAGCCAAGAAATGCAGGAAGTCTCTGGGAACTGAGAAGGCAAGGAAATGGATTCTTCCCTGGAGCCTCTAAAAGGAACAACTCTGCCAGCACTTTGATTTTAGCCCAGGGAAAGCTGTTTTGGACTTTCGGCTTCCAGAACTATATGGTAATTAATTGATATTGTTTTAGATTGCTAAATGTGTGACAATTTGTTAGGGCAGCAATAGGAAACTAATATACCTACTATACACCACTGCTAGATAATAGAGATTCAAAGATGAAAAGACACATTCTTCCTCAAGGAAGTTGTCCAACAAATATTTATTGGTTGCTCAGAGTCGCATGATACCTAATGTTTATGTGTCTAATGACTATGTGTCAAGTAATATGTTAAGTGCTTTGCATGTGTTTCTCTAATCCTCACATCCATCCTACATTAACATCCTACAGCACTAACGGTTTTTGAACATTATGTACTAGACACTGCCCTAAATACTTCACATGCATTATATTTAATTCTTACAACCTTTTGATGTAGGTAATAATTATTCTCCATCATTTTACACCAGAGGAAGCTGAGGCTCACAGAAGTTGAAAGGAGTTTCTCTGGGCCAAACAGCTAGAAGGTGATAAAACTTTAAACTTGTCTATCTCCAGAGACTGCTCTGTATTTTCCAGATGAGTAAACTGAGACTCAGAAAAGTTAAATAATTTGCCAACATCACGCAGCTGATCAGTGGCAGAGCCCAAACTGATTCATCATCCGCTGACTAACATCGTCTTTTCTCTGACTCCCCCTGCTTCCTTCCCCACTGGCCCAGAGCCTTCTGATTCTAGTCTGAAATCAGTTTAGAAAGCCTTGTGTAATGTAGCCACAGATCCCTCCTAGCCTGATGCCCAGTTGACCCATTCTTGGTACAGAGATTTGGGGGTAGGACATCTCAGTCCGGGTGACCCCTCTCCTCCTTGCTGTCATCAACTCCCTTTAAGCTGGGGCTAATTGAGTTGTCCTAACAACACTTTCTTCCCTTGGAGGAGAAGCCACCTTCTCTTTTCCCTCCACTCTTGCCATAATCTCTTCAGGACCAAGAGCTCTCCATAGGGAATTTTCCACCCAGGTCCTAGAAAGCAATGGTTTTTCAGAACTGTGAGCTCCCAGATGAACACAAACCCCAAGCTGTGAACCTACAAACCATGACAGAATGAGCAGAGAGGAGGAAAGAGGCAGATGGGAAGGCTCAGTTGCTCCACCGCCTTCAACAGCCTCAGTTTGACAATATCCTGAAGGTTCCCTGAGTTGTATTCTTGCTGGTGGCCCCACAGCAGGCCACAGAGCCTGCCCACCCACCTCCCCACCTAAACCCCTTTGCTTTCCATGGTATAGCCCAGCTGACATTGGGAGAAAACAGGGTTAATGAAAACCTAAAGGATGACAATAAAGAAAGAAAAAGAATTAAATACATATACCTCTTTCTATATATATCTAAACTGCAAGTGTCTGGTGGTGAGAAATGCATTTTTAGAGGAGAATATTAAGGTGCTCCAGACTCACTATAAATGGTTCAGACACGTACCAAGTACCCTAGAAATGTTTATTTAATTGAGTTGGTTTACTTGGAATCAACTGATTTGACAGTCTGGCCTATTTTAATCTAGACACACCCCTTCCTCCCCTCCTGTCTCTCAACAGGAGGGAATCCTGTCTGTGCCATCTCTCAGCAGAGACAAGATGGCTTCCTTATGAAAATGCAAATCCTCTCCTTGTTCAACCTGCCCCCTCTTTCAGCTATCTCAGCTCCTTCCTGTTGGTTCTAGTGTAGAGCTTGGTCCCTGACTGATGAAAAGGAGAGTGGACAAATGAAGGAGAATAAGTAGGTCCTTCTGCTTCAGGAGCCCTTGGCCGGGGCTTCTCCAGGGGAGTTCCAGTGGGAGTTTGCTCACCATGTGGTCTTACAAAGTGCTACCCAGCAGCCTCCACTGTGAGAACAGCCCAGTGATCAGAGAACAGCCTTGCATCTCTCCAGGGAGAGAGCATGCCTAGAGAAGGGGTAATTCTGTACTGGCTCGTGGCCAGAAGAGCAGGAAGAGTGTAAGTGGACGCCTGATTTCTCTTCCTGAGTAGGTGGCCGGGCAGAAAAAACCCAGTGACTTCATTCACTCATTTAGACATCCATGAAACGTATTGATTATTCAGTGCCTCTGAGAATTGCTGGGCTTCCTTAGTTTTGGAAGACATAAAAAGAGCTGATTTTCTGCTAGAACTGTTCTAACAAAAACCATTTATAAAGAACACCCAGAGCAAGACTGAGCCAATTTTGCTCCTTGTATCCCTGGAGCCCAGCATCATACCTAGAATATAGTGAGGAGCCCCATCACTGCTCTTGGTTTGTTGATGGAGCTCCGTAAGGGCATTATGATCACTGACTGGTTGTTAATGTGGTGCTCTAGGGAAACAATGCGTGTCATTTCATTGTTTTGCCTACAACTAGTTTTGTTCCTTAGCTATCAAACCAGGGCAGATTCTTCAGCGTCTCAAATGTCAGACAGCTTGCTGCCTCGAAGTATGACAGGAATGTTGTTAAAGTTGGTTTCTCTTTGTGACATCATTTCTCATTCCTTGTAGATACAGACTCTCTGGGCCAGCCAGAGAGACCTGTTGGCTGCCTATGCTTGCGGCTCTCACTCCCTGCTTTCTCTCTACCAATTCACACCCCTCTTAGCGACCTCCATATAGGACAAGGTGCATTTCTAGAAACCCTTCCTGCGTTACCACCACTCTGTTGATCCCTTGAAGTCCTTAGTCCTCTGTTCTTATATATGAGCCAAATTCCCTTGGGAAATGGCGAGATGCGTCCATTGGTGTTTCCACTTAGGTATCATGTGAATCCCCAAAGAGGCTGTACGCCTCAGGAGGGGAGGAATCCTATCTCCCGTTTCTTTCCTGTCACATCCCTGCCAAGACCCTTCATTAGTAGTACATCCTTCAGTGCTCAGGACACACTTGGCAAGTGGTTGTAACTGGGTTTGCTCTTTTATTCGGGTGGAGAAAGCAGACCTCGCTTGTACTCCTGGCTCTGTCTTGAGCCACATGAGTGGTATTCGTGGGGGCTCTTCACCTGCTGCCCTCAGGGCTCCTCACTGATAAGATGAGAAAGTAACTGAATGATCTCTATAGCGTCCTTCCGTTCCAAAGTTCTATGTATTTATTTCTATCTTGGCGCTGTTTCCTCCAGCTCACCCCATCCTTTCCCACCACCACCATTTGACCCCTCCGAGACTCTCTCGACATCTTAAACAGTCTGGGGGCACATTTGATGCTAAGTGACAGCCTGGCGAGCCTGAAAATCAGGAGCGCTCTGCATGCCAGTCATGGCTTTCTGAGCAGATCCATGGAGAAGCTCCTGGTGTTTGATTAATTATCAGTTGAGGAAGGAAGCAGCCTTGTGGAGGTTGCTTCTTTCCCATCTCTCCCCTGTAGCTCCTCAAAACACTTCTGACCCCGGAAGCCCTCTCCTTGTCCCCTCTAGACATGCCTACCTCGTGTGAGCCTTGTGGACGCTATTTCATCGCAAACGTGGGGTGAGCCGAGTGCCTGCCAAGGTGGAGTGTCGCCCAGCAAAGTGGGTCCACGGGAGGCCCTGGGTATATATTTGAAAAGACAGACTATGACCTTGGGCAAGTTGTTTGCCCTTTCTATGCCCCAGCGTCTTCATCTGTAAAATGGGGCTAATAAGGGTACCTACCTCACAGCATTCTCATGAGGATTTAAGCATTTAAAACTGGGCCTGCTACAAAGCAAGTACTCGGTAGGTGTCAGTCATCATGACTATCATTACCATTATTAAGGATCTACCTTAAACCAGCTCCCAACAGGACTTTTATCTGCATGAGGATGGAAGCTCAGGCAAGAGGTGAGCTCATGGCAGAGCCGGCGGGCTTGCGGGGAAGCAGAGAAGCCCCGGGTGCCACACACCAGTATTTTTAGCGGTGATAGTGAGTCACACTCATTTAATGTCAAAAAGACTTAAAATTGAAATAGCTTCTAACACCTCTCCAGTATTTTTACTGCACTGTTTTATCTGGGCATTAAAAAAAAAAATAGTTGTAATTATATCTGGCTCTGCAGGGGAAAAAACCACAAAGGTTTGTCATCGCTCCTTCTTTTTATGTGTTCTTCATTCTTAATGAACAGCAGGCCTTGAAAATTATGGCATCAAGTGCAGTGTGTCTCGGTCAGATGGAACAGCCTACTGGGCCTCGTTGTGCCCAGTGTCATTACAGGAAATGAATACATTGTCCTGAAGGCTGTTTGTTGCCCCATTGTTTCTCAGGCCCAGGCCTGCGTGGGACTGTTTGTCCTCCAGCACACACAGCACCCATTATGTCCCCTGCAACATCCTTCATGCAGCTGTGAACATTTGTGCCCAAGCCAGTTTAGCAGCAGCCGAATTCACTCCGAAAGGCATTGTGAACAACATCCCTAGTCAGGGCCTTCCTTCTCTGTGGGAACGTCCTGGACTCTCCGCTTCCCTGTCCCACTCGAGCCAAGGAAATCAAGCAAAGAGAGGCCTGCTTTGATGTATGTACCGCTGCTATTCAGAGGGGGAGCTTTTCGGATCAGCATTTCCAATCTTCATGTGGAGTCTCCATTCACAGCTTTCTGACCCAGAGCAGGGAAAGGTGGTGCCCAGGTGCAGGCCATGGCTTTCCCCAAAGGCAACAAAGTCTAATGACGACCAAGCATTGCATCCCCCGTCCACAAAGAGGAGGGATGTCCAGCCTGGTCATTAACACCACGATAGCCGTGAGAACAACTTGAGATATGACTCTGTGAACAGTCTCAGGTTTCTTCTGGCCCACCCACCAGAGAACACATATTTAAATCATCAGAACATGAGGGATCCCTGGGAGGCTCAGTCAGTTAAGCGCTCAGCTCTTGATTTTGGCTCGGGTCATTACCTCAGGATTGTGAGATCGAGCCTCGTGTCTGGCTCCACGCCAGGTGCGGAGTCTGCTTAAGATTCCCTCTCCCTCTCCTTCTGCCCCTCCCCCCCACCCCCAAATAAATCATCAGAACATGAAACATTGGCTCCCGGGCTAGAAATGGGCGTCAAGGAAGACTGACACAGGGAGCTCCCAGACAGACATTTCCTGCCGGGCTCTGTCACTCCTGCGGGTTTGGATTTGATGGCCTATTTGCCCTTACCTTGAGGCTTGGGTTGGCAAGGGCAGCCCTAGAAACTGTTCATTTCCTCTTAGGCATGATTTCTGCAATTTCAGTTGAGAAACCCTGATGTTTGAAGGCTTGGTTGTGTAAAGCAAACCAATCATCTGGGCTTTTCCTAGGATCACAGTGCTGATCTGAACATCTAGAAAGAGGAGCCATAAGTTAAACATTTCCCATAAGACATATATGTGTATGGATATGTCTGTGTACATATAAATTAAAACTGTGTGCATACACTTATCAGTATAAATCCCTAACAAACACCATTTAGCAAAGTTTGCCTACGAATTTCAAAGTGGATGCAATTTAGAACATGACTTAAATACATACAAATACATAGATGTCCTTGAAGTTCTTCACTGGCTAAATTTCCAGTTTCTGCCACTAAACGTGACTCTGATGTTCATTCCCAGGGCAAAGGAGGAACTGAACTTGCTCTAGACTCCTCTGAGTCTGGAACCTTCTGGGGCTTATGCTCAGCTTCTGTGCGACAGCTTTGGCATGACAACCCTTACACTTCTCCCTGCTCGCATCAGTTGACCTCCCGCTGACTCTCACTGTCCTGGCCGAAGAATGTCGTCTTTGACTGCCAATCCCAAGGACCCCGATGCCCTGCAGTTCCTTTGCTAAAGGAAATCCCTGTCTCTCTGCCCACAAGAAGCACAGCTGCCAGAGGTTTCTCCCTACTCCCAGCCCCTGAATGCTGTCTCTCTTGTAAGCAACAGAGCAGAGTAGAAATACATTCATGGAAGGTCCTTCCCTCTGAGCCAATTTTTCCTAGGATAGTTATTCTTTTTCCAATCAGGAAAGAGTTCTCTTGATAATCAAGTTACTGATTTATTCTCCACTCTTTCCACCCTGCTGATATTTGAGGCTTGGAGTGGAAATAAAAGTAACTTCACATGGAAAACTAAGGATTACTCACTAATTACGTTCCCTTCCCACTCATTTTCCTTGCCAAGCCATCTTGAGTTTTGCCACTTTTTTTTTTTTTGAACCTTAAAAAGTTGAAGGAGACAGCAGAGAATGAGAACAGATAAGGCTTTAACATGGGAGTGTTAACGTGGTTCCCTGCAAGGTGTGTTCGTCGTCTGGTGATCAGTAATCGGAGGTCTCTTGCTTTGGTAGAGTGTCTGGATGGCAGCAGACCAGGAAGCAAGCATGTGAGGATGGAGGGTGAGCCAAATTAAGTAACCGTCTAACATCATTATTGGTCTTCAAGGTTTCCAGTGAAAAACAAATCTAAACAAATATAAAATATTGCAAATTAAAAAGTAATTTGTGACATAAAATTCATAGAAATCAGTCAGTTGGTCGGAGCATGTTTGCAAAGCACTTTACGGAGGAGGCTCTCCAACATGTTTGCTCCCAGCACCCCCTCCAAAAAATAATTTTGAAGTGCTCTGCGCTGTTTTAAAGATAACATCCAAACTTTTTCAACGGAAGTTTAAATAATTGCCAAGGAGATAATTTCCAGCAGATTGTAAACATTGATATTTTAGACTAAAAGCACACATGACTCTTAAATGTGCCTGATGGAATCAAAGTATCTGGACAATTTAATGACTCATTTTCATCCCCTCACAAATACGGGAAGATTCTTATTTAATATTTGGGAATGATATAGCCTTTATTTTTCCTCCTTGAACTTATATCCCTTCCTCTTCTCCACTTATTTGTAGCTTAATGATACTGATTTTTATCCTTGAGAGTCTTTTATTAATCATGCCCTCATGCTTCTCTGCAAGAAGATAGATTTGCAGACCGAGCTTCTGGCTGGAATGCGGAAGGAGAGTTGGAGACAGATTTATGGTCTCAGGGCCTGAAGGACCCCTTGGAAAGCACTCGGCAGCCTGATTCAACATAATGCTCAGTGTGGGCGGAGCAAATAGCCCGTGCCTGGGACCTGGATGTTTCCATGGCTTCATCTCCAGTGAACACGCAGCACGGTCTTCATGGATGAGAGGGGGGAAGCACGTAAAAATTGAAAGTGGGTTATCATGCAAAACTCTCTATAAGACTCTAATGGCACAAAGCAGCACTACTTGGGTGGGAGGTGTGAGAGCATGCCCTGAAAGTGGGAGGAAAGCTTTAGCCCTCTTCTGTATAGAAGGCACCTGCCACCCCGGAAAGCAGCCCACAGAATCAGCATTTGTACCCCCAGGCCAGCACCAGCTGCCTCATCATGGCGGGGCAGACCCAGCCCAGCTTCGGCAGAGCATCCCGGGAGCGGCAGTGCCTTCAGCGGTTGTGATGACTTCACCAGCAGCTGAGGGCGACCTTGACCAGGTGTCAGCACTTCTGCTCAGATGAGGGGCTTTGCTGGGACTTCCAGGGCAATGTCCCCTGAAGGAGCCAAAGCGGGAGAGCCAACAGTTGGCCAACACGGGAAAGACTTATTTGCAAACCCATGTGAAATACCAACTGGTCACTCCTCAGAAAAACTGGGGTGAACTTTCAAGATTCCCAGAGGCACTGCATTAGCAAAGGGAAGGCAGAAGCGAGAACGTATTGCTTTTGACTCAACACAATCCCGTTTTCGCCTCAGACCCCTGTGACCTGGGCAAAGTTGAGGTCGGAACAGAATCTCCCTGGAACTTCCAAAGGGCCAGTCTGTCACTAGAAGAGAAACGATAGCTGGAAGACAGAAGACTCCGGGGCTGAACGTGCCGGGATAGTGTCTGAATTTAACCTGAAGTTCATCTACCTTTACTTACTCTACAAGCCATAGACTGGGAATTCTCTGATGTGGGAGACCACCCAATCAAATTAAGGGGAAACAGTATTACCTTCGGTCAAACCAGGGCAAAGGGTACAGACAGTGAAGAAAAGCAGAAGTTAGCATGGGGAGGCCTACCTTCCAATTCTTATATAAGATGAGGGAAAAAAGGGGCTCTTGCTGATCATTAATCCTAGTGCCTGCCTAGAAAATGCTGACCACCAATAACCATGACCTGCGCACCGAGTAGCTGCTTTTAGTTGTGTTTTCAGAGAGTTTGAGGTTCTATGAATGAGAAGTAACACAGATGTGCCAAGTGTTTTACTGATGCGGAAGACAAGAGTCTCTCCATCATCTGTGAGCAAAATGGAGGGGGACAGGCAGGAAGAGAGTTGTCCTCTAGAAAAAGACTCCGTGCTATGAAACAGAGGCCTTACTTCTAGCAAATCACCAAAAATGAAAAATCGGTAGGCAGCCAAGTCTGGCTAGAACATGTCCTGAAAAGAATTGTCTGTGTCCATCAGCACTCTCCCTTTGGTTTTTTTCCCCCAAGAAGCTGAGAAAACAATCCTGAATGGAAACAACTCTGGCCTGGGAAAACATTTTGGCACCTGAAGACAAATCAGCAGATGCACATGTTCCCAGAACCGGCCCCCCCAGACCCCAACCCATATTGGCATGTAACTCCCTGAACCCCCCTCAGCTTGGATGAGGTGAGGACGTCCCTACCCAAAACTTGACTCTATTGTATAGGAGCAGTGAATAAGGCGTCAAAGCCAAGTGTGCCCCACTCTGAACATCAGTGAGTCACAGACTTTTTCCACAGTCCATTACTTGGGTTAGTTCTATATTACTTATCTAGTTGTTTGGCTTTGTCCACGAAATTGCAAGCTCCTTTCTTCTTCCTTTATATCCTCTGTAGTACCTAGAGCACAGGACAGGGCTTAATAAATATACTGTTAAATTGATTGGATACACATGATTCAATTGCTGAGGGGAAACAAGCCATTATCAGAGATAATTTAGGATGGCCTTGAAAATCTGACCTCTGCAGATCCTTTAAGTGAATGTCCTAGAGAATAATCACCAGGGCACTGTGCATCCTGGTGTTGCCTGGCCAGATCCTGTCTTGCCGTGGAAATCTGGGAGATGCATTTGAGAGTGATAAACATGTGAAATAGGGAAAGGAGAGAAGAATGTGAACAGAGAGAGTTCTATGATGTGCCAAGCCATTTTACGGATGTGAACTCACTCATTTACTCCACATTACAACACTGAGAAGTATTCCTTTTACAGATGAGGACATTGTCGTTCATAAAGCTTTGAGAAATTGAATTGGGGATAAAACTGGAAGTTGGATCTGATTGACTCTGGGCCCTGAGCTTTTTCCAGTGCACCACAAGTCCTCCTTAGCGAGAGAACCCTCCTTGGGTCTTCTGGCCCCTGTGTGCCGGTCCCTCCCTCCCCCAGACCCTCGCCTCCCTCAGCACTGAGCAAGGGCTCCCTGCTGCAGAAAAGCCAGAGCAAAGTATCTCCCTCCTCACAGACCTTCCTATCTGAATCCCAGGCTAGTCATGGCCTTCCAAACCTATTGCATCTATTTATAGAGAAAGAATCAGATAAGAAAGGGGATTTCCTGAAGAGAAGGAAAGAGGAAACCCAGGGATGTCACGTGAGCACATGAGGCGTCCCTGTGACCCACTCTATTCACATCCGGAGTACTTGCTTTATTAGGCAAACTCGAACTTTCTCACCTTGGAAAACAACTAATACAGAAAAGGAATATGATGGGTCTTCAAAAAGGAGTCTCCGGGATGTCATTTGAGGCTTGGTTGCTAAGGAATTGGTTCCATATCTTGTATTTGATCAACAGCAGCTGCTCCAGACCATTCAGCTGTGTTCCTTCTCTAGTGGGTTTCTTTAAGTAACAACCTCAACATCCTGTCATTTGAAATAACAACAGCAATGATCATAGCAAACACATAATCCTTAAAATGCCTGAGACTTTATTTTACTTGTACGCTCACAGATGAGGCTGTTCTTTTTGCACCTGCATTTCACAGATGAGGGAACTGAGCTATGAGAGACTTGTCTCTTGCCCAAGGTCAAGGGCTATGCGGTGATGGTGCCAGAATTCAAACCTATGCAATATGGCTCTAGTGCGGGCTTGTAACAACTCTAGGAGAGAGATACTATGCTGAATTACAAGGATATTTATTATAGAAAATATATCATCATAAATATATCAGATACCAAAACAGCCGTGATAGACATCACGGCTCAGCATCTTACTTTCTTCTTGCCTTTGCGTTTGTAAAAAAATAAATAAATAAATAAAGAGGGAGTAGTGAGGGGGGATTCAGAGTCTAGTACCCTTCAGATACAGTAACATCTGGTCCCTAAGACTAACTACAACAACTTCTGTACTTAGTTTAGGTCAGGTTTGCAGAAGAGCCCTCTACATGACTCCTTGCCCATATTCACTGGTCAGTCCAAGTGTAAAACAATAAATCCCTCAGTTGTTAGCAACCAAAGAAGAGTTGGGGAAGTCAGCGGTGGGTAAGACTTCAGGCAAGAGGGGAAGGCTAGAATTGATTGACATCTGTCATTTATATCATTTGCTGCCAGGACGCAAGAGATTAAGTTTACTAAAGGAAAGAGAAACACTATATCCCTGTTCCTTGCCTTGCCAG
>NW_027397125.1:1768948-1793645 GCF_003265705.2 Callorhinus ursinus
GCTGCTTGTGTTCCCTCTCTCGCTGTGTCTCTCTCTGTCAAATAAATAAATAAAATCTAAAAAAAAAAAGAAAGAAAGAAAAGGATGGCCATTTTTGCCTTCAAAGACTCACTCTAAAAGCTCTTTAGACTTCTAGTAAAATACACTGGGTTTAACACAGCCTAATAAATCTAATAAAATGTCAATAACAGAATGTCAGGAACAAAAAAGTAAAAGGTCCAAGAGACCAAACGAATATGTTCATATCTCTTTAGAAGACAAAAATTTGATAGATGAGATTTTTATGCAGAAAGGAGAACCCAGCCACCCAAAATGGCTTCCGGGGGGACAACAAAGAGAAGGGAGTCAGTTTGACCCCCAGAGACCTAGAAAGACTGAGGTCTTGGAGTCACCAAGTAGCACGGAAGGTTGTGTGAGACTTACAAAGAAAACGCAGATAAAAGAATGCAGACACGGTTCAGCTTCTGTCCTTTCCTCCTACAGCCAGCCAAACTGCCTACCTCCCCCCCCACGCACATGCATGCACACACACATGCATACACACATGCATGCACACACATGCCTGCACACACACACATGCATGCACACACACACGTGGACACATGCGTGGGAAACAAAAAATTATTTTCAATCTGATTCTCTAGATTTAAAAGGGCATTGATGAACATCTACCACAAAGGACCTAAACCATAAATATCGCTGGGAAATTTTAGAACATCAAAAACAAAGAGGAGATCCTAAAAATGTCTAGAGAGGACAAATAAAGCTGTTCACATAAAAAGCATCAGGATAGCAGAAGCTATAGGTCAATGGATCATTACCTTCAAAAAATCGGAAGGTTTTTTTTTTTTCTGGCATAAGAGTTCTATAGCCAGCCAAATTATTAACCACATATAAAGATGGACTAAAAGATCCTTTTAGATATTTAAATCCTCAGATGTTTTTACCTTTCATATGCTCCTTGTCAGAAAAATACTGAAATGATGTTCTTCAGAAAAATATGGGAGAAAACCATGAAACAGAAATTATAGGAACCAGAAGACCTAACACAGGATGACATCTGTCCAGGAGGCCTAGAAACCAACCAGTCCAGGTTGGAATTTGAGAAGGGCCGGCTCCAGAGCATCTTCTGGATTAAAAAAAAAAAAAAAAAAAAAAACGAAACTAATGTACTGGATTGAGAGGAAAATAGAATCAAGAGGCATATTACCAAGCTCCTGGAATATTTAGAATTAATGATTATACAAATTAAGAAAAAAATAGTCAATAATATTTTAATTTTAATAATAGTATTTTCCCCTTCAAGGGAGTTTATTTCCCGGCTCCTGTCCGGTGGGGACGCACGCACACTGGGCACCCCCCTCCAAGGCATGCGCTTCTTCCCGGCTGCCCTGGCTGGGGTCCGGGGAGGGCCTGCCAGGGATGGTGACAACGAGCCTGGGGCAGAGATGGCAGACCAGCGGGCCCAGAGGACGCAAGCGATACCAACAGGCCGGGCACTGGTCTCCAGGCCTGCAGGCCCGGGTGGGACAGGTAAGGCTCCGCCTTGGGCGGTGTCTACTGGGGCCCTGGGCTCAGGAGGAGGGCCCGGCTGGGACTGCCCGCAGAGGCGTGAGGACACCCGGCCGCCCCGATGGGAGTGGAGGCGACTTGCATGTTGGCAGTTGGGTTTTCCCCCAGTCTCTGGAGCCAGACGCACAGCCCTGGTTGGGGGTTGGGAGGGGGCTGGCCAGGCCTTGGCAGGCAGGCGAGCGGCAGCAGCACATCCCACACACCCCGGGGGGGGGGGCGCCCGGGGATTGCGGAGGGTTGCGGAGGGTTGCGGAGGGTTGCGGTGGGTTGCGGAGGGTTGCGGTGGGTTGCGGAGGGTTGCGGAGCGGGCAGGGACCGGGAGACCACAAGCTGCTGCAGACTCGCGCCTCTGAGAGGTTAGCGACGGCCCCACAGCACACGTTCCGCATATACAGGCACCAGGGTTACACAGTTACTGAACTGACCCGGTCCAGGTGAAAGCTGGAGGGTGGCCCGCCCCCATGGGGCCTTTCGTGGTGCATCCCACCCCACCCCCACCCCGAGGGGGAAAAGGGAGGAGAGCCAGGGCAACTGCAAAGGCCCAGGGGGATAGAGGCACCTGACTCCCTTGGAAAAGCCATGGCCTCAAATGGGGTTAGGATAGGTGGGGGACCCTGGAGGGACAGTCTGGGCTGGAGCCTCCCTTTGCCCCAGCATGGGCAGAAGCAGCAACAGGAGACCATCAAAGCGGCTGGAGTCTGTGGGCTGCGGGGGGGGGGGGGGGGGGGGGGGGGGGGGGGGGGGGGGGGGAGGCGGAGCTGGGGCAGCTAGGAGGCTGACCAGCCAGTACTTTGGTGTGGGGTCTAGACCACGTTGGAAGGGCAGGGATGGGCACCTCTGTCTGTCTGTTCATCGGTCCAGCCTGCTTCCCAAGCCAGGACTCAGTATAACTATAACTCCAAAAACATTGTTTAAATTTGAATAAGAAAAGGAACGTAATCCTGATATTCCACTTATCTCAACCAAAAAAAAAAAAATTACATAGTCATAATAATGCAAACTCTGAATATCGATTCACTAAAAAATTATGATATAGAGGTGCCTGGGTGGTTCAGTCTGTCAAATGACTGACTCTTGGTTTTGGCTCAGGTCCTGATCTCAGGGTCCTGGGATCAAGCCCCATGTGGGTCTCCGGGCTCAGTGGGGGAACATGCTTGTGGATTGTCTCCCTCCCTCTGCCCCTCCCTCTGCTCCTCCCTCTGCTCTCTTTCTCTCTCCCTCAGTCTCGCAAATAAACAATTAAATAAATCTTTAAAAACTATGATATAAATTGGAAGAATGAGAATTACGATTAGATTTCTAAAATTATGTTCATGAGTTATGGTAATTAAAATTGAAATTAAAATTAATTAACCTTAAAAGGCAGTGTGGATGCACCATTCCAGACATCTAGCATGGCAGATGCCATGTTTTGGTACTTGCTAAACCTTGCAGACGTGGCTATTCATAGAGAAGGAAACAAAAATGTCTAAAAAACAAAGCTCTTGTGGTTAGCGAGTGAAAGAGTAACACTTAATTACAAGAGGGAAGGCACAAAAAAGAAAAAAACAAAAAGAGTTTAGAGAGAAAAGGTAACCAGAAATTTATATGTGGCTTAATTATGGAAATAATCACATAACAGTTTATGAGGGAATTCAAGAGACAGGGTAATTTGGAGAGTTTATTCTCATTTTTTATATCCATGTAATAAAAGGAGCATATTATATACATATTTATTGTAAGTCATATATATGTATATTCTACATATATTTCAAAATATTAGCAGAGATTTGTATCATGATAGTTGAATTTGGTATTGTGAGTGATCTTGGATTTCATCTCTGCTGTTACTATTATAATTAGAAAAGAAATTTTAAAATGAGTTCTTTTTATAATTACTGCGTGTTTTCTGTTTACTTTTCCTTTTGAATTTATAAAATTATAACATTTAGAATTGGAAGGGACAGGAGATTGAATTAAGATGGTTAACTGAGCACAGATGCCTAAAAATGACAGAAAGTGGTTACGTGTTTAAAATAATAAACCCACAATATAACTGGAAAACAAGAAGAGATATTCTTGGTGGACCAGAAATAAGAAGGAATTCCTAAATAAGAGAAGGCAAAGAGGATTGGGATTATAGAGGAAGATGTTTTTCAAAAAAATAAAAGCCTGTTTTAGAGGGAAGAAAACGTTCTGGAATTCTCCAAGACACCAATCCCAGGCTTGGAAGTAGCAGTGATGAGAAGCAAGAGGGGAGCCCAGAGGCAAATCTAGGGATGACTGGTAGAAGCAGTCAGATGGGACAAGGTCTGACTCCTTCTTGCCAAATAGAGGTTCTGCCTTCAGGCAGAGGCAATGAATATGAATTTTGGAAGAATTGCTTTGGAAACATTCAGAAATAAAGGGGAATCCCTATACCCAGAAGACTAACCACCGGCTCACCTTGCTGGCACTTGTGCATGAGAATGCTAGGAAGCAGAGAAAACATTCGCAGACAGACTACAAAGAGATTCCACCTACAACCATGAGCTCACAGCTAAAAATGGTCGATCGTTTGAGAAAAACTAATATCCCAAAGAGTTGTACCAAACTCAGTAAATGGAAGCTTCCCCCCCCCCCCGAGGACACAGGGGTAATATTCTCAGAGAGATAAGAGAGGATATTGCATTTCTGAAACTGAACGGGAATTTTTTTTTTAAAAAAAAGGAAACTATTTGAGGCTTGGAAATAAAAACTATGAGGGTCAAAAGAAAAATCTACAGGATCTAGTCTGTATGTCCCTTTCTACTGCATTTCTGAATATCTCTGTGTTAACAGGGAACTCGCCATCTTATCAATCAGCCCATTCCATTGTTGGAGTGCTCAAATTTAAAAGTTCCAACAGTTCTCTCTTATATTGAATCTGATCTTGCTCTCAAATCCGTTGGTTCTGGATCTTTCCCTGGAGCAAAATTTAGCTTTTTCTTCTGCAAGAATACCTTTCCAATATTTACAAATACTTATTACATCTCTTCTAGTCTCCAAGCTAAACAGTCAATTATTCAACTGTCTTCCACCTGACAGCTTCTAGAGTCTTTGCTTCTGCTGACCCTTCCCCTGAGCTCTTTCTAGATTATCCCCAATACCTGGGAGACTCGTTAAGGCAGGCTTGAACTTGCACATGGTATTTCAGATGTGGCCTAATTTTCCCACAGTGGTATTATTACTTCCTCTGGTTACTCAACTGCTATTAATAACATCTAAGCTGACATGAGTGTGGTGCTTTCCTTGAAGAATTCCAGGAAATGAGTAAGTTGGTCTGTTTCTGTAATGCTGAGTATTAGGTTCATCTATCTAGTAAATATTTATTAACCACAGCTCTGCTCCAGAGACCGTACTAGGTACAAGTGGGGCTCCTAAGATGAGCAAAGCATAGACGCCTTCAGGAAGTTTACAGTTTAGTAGGGAACTTAAAGTACATGCGTAAATAACAGCGTAGCAGCGGGAAAGGGACGCCAGATGGTAGAATGGTACAGATGCAGAGCTACGGATCCAATAGAGATGCACCCTCTAAAAGCAGGAATCCTTCCTAATGAGCAATATCTCAGTAGGACAGAGTCCTACTGCCCAGGTTCTTTGACTGGACTTGGACCCTGTTTGCCAAGTTGTCTCTCCCCAGTCCGTCCCGGTCCCAGGGCTTGGTGTGTGCCCCTGTTTGTTCTTATCCTTCCCTCTGGGTTTGAGAGGCCTGGCTTTAAGAACCAAACGTTCCAGGGATCCCGCGCTTGGGTAAATGCTCAAAAATATTGAAGGCAGGAATTCGAATAGATATATGTGTTCCCGTGTTCACAGCAACATTTGTCACAATAGCCAAAAGGTAGAAGCAACGCATGTGTCTATTGATGCATGAGGGGATAAACCAAGTGTGCTATATACACACGGTGGAATATTTTTCAGCCTTAAAAAGCTAGGAAATTCTGACCCAGGCTACAGGAGGAGGGAACCTTGCAGGCATTATGCTACATGAAATAAGCCAGCAGCAGAAAGACAAATGTCGTATGGTTCCATTTATATGAGATATCTAGTCAAATTCATTGAAATGGAAAGGAGAATGCTGCTTGCCAGGGGTTGGAGGGAGGGGAGAATGGGGAGTTAGTGTTTAATGGGTACAGAGCGTCAGTTTCGCAAGATAAACAGAGCTCTGGAGACGGGTGGTGGTGATGATTGCACAATGGTGTGTACTCGGTGCTACTGAACTGTACACTTAAAAATGGTTAAAATGATAAAATATATATACATATGTAAATATATTAAATATATATACATGATAAACTATGTATACATATGTTTAAAATATGTATGTAGTACATATTAAACATATTTAAAGTATGTGTGTAAAATATATATGCATATATATTTTATCACAGTAAGAAAAAAGAATCAATCTATCCTTGGCCCTTAGATATTACAGAATTCAATTCTTGAATTCAATTCTTCACCCTTTCTCCTGGATCTGATCCACAACTTTGCCCTTCCTTGTGCAGTCGCTCACAGCTGCTGTGCCTGTGACAAAATGTTAGCAAATGGAAAACTGTGTTCCCAGAGCAGGGACTGCAGCCAACAGACAGATTCTAGAATCTTCTAGGGCAAGACTCACATGCCACTCAAGAGGCTCATCTGCCTTTAAACCTGCATGGAGCGGGCCCATTAATTAACCAAGAGCTGGTTTGGCTCTAGTCTGGACGGAGCCTGACATGAGGGATCCCTATCCACATTCGGGCCAGTCTGGCGTTTTCCACAGAAACTCATGCTGAAGGAGGCTTTGCCCAGGATTCCTCCTCCATTCTCAGGAGAGGACCTCATCCTCATGGGGCGGGGGGGCAGCCACAGCACCTGGTTTGTTGAAGTTTTCAAGTTAGGGAACAAGCTGACAGATTTGAAAAAACTGAAATGACTGTGTCATAAAGAGCACTTTATTAATTTTGTTGACAAATGTTGTATAATTATTTATGATGCTTTATAGTCCACTGGAGACTGCCCACAGCTCGGTCAATAGGAGGCCATCGGCAGCATAACGTGAGACTTTGGACTAACTCTCGACTGTCAGAGCCTCCTAAAGGGGAAAGGCAGGTCTTTTCAAGAAAGAAGAGTAATTCATTTATTCAATAAACATTTATTGATATTGATATGATCATTTGACGGTGTGTGATAGTAAGAGGGTGATAACAATAAATGGGTCTGTGATTGATTAAATGGCAATCCACCGGTTATAGGTCCATGAACATTCTGCTTTTATATGAAAACTACTTCACCACAATCTTTTAAACCCTAAAGCAGTTGTATCTCCCGAGTATTCGGGGAGGCCACCACTGACATGCTATGGACCAAAATGTGCCCTGTCCCCCACCACCCAAATTCATGAGTTGAAGTCCTAACCCCAGGACCTCAGAACATATTTGGAGATAAGGTCTTTAAGGAAATAGTTAAGATCAAATGGGGTCCTTTGGATGGGCCCTAACCCAGTATTTCCAGTGTCCTTATAAGAAGAGGAAATAAGGACACCGACACACACAGAGGAAAGATCACGTGACAACAACAGGGAGAAGTCAGTCCTCTACAAGCCAAAGAGAGAGACCCTGCCAGCACCTTGATCTGGCCAAAGAGAGAGACCCTGCCAGCACCTTGATCTGGGACCTCTCACCTCTAGAATTGTGAAAGAATACATTTCTGTTCCTTATGCCGCCCAGTCTGTGGTATGTTGTTTACGGCTGCCCGAGCGAACTAGTCTGCTCTACCATTGCTAGCCCGCTTCTCTGCCCACTTAATCCCATGCCCTCAGTGACATCATAGGCAAGATGTCAGGATTGAACTGTTTGGATTCACGAAGGAGCTGAAGAAACCCACAGCTAATACATCTTCCTAGCAACACGGTGTGCTTTAGGAAGAAAAAAAACATGGTGGGAGGGGGTAGGGATGTACCATGCTCCAGCTCAGCAAGCTGTTGGCCTACTGAAAAAGCATATTTGTTGTTATTCCCATTTCCTCCCAGAGGAGGACTCTTCTGGTTTAGGAAGTCTCCCCAGGGCCTGGCATTGCTGTATTAATAGCTCAGCACCCAGGCATCCATTTACCAGAGTCACAAACAGTTCGCTCGAACTGTGCCGTCTGTAAATAAGGACCTCGTTTTGATTGTGATTTACATGAATATGAAAATCCCCAAACTATAATCGCAAAAGAAGGATGCCATTTCCAGCAGTCAGAGAATGTAGGTAGTTAGCTTGTTGGCTTTGTGCTCTGAAAGTGTCTGCTTTGAGCTTCTCCCTCACCACCACCTCCGACACCCCCCAAAGGAGCCATATGGTCACAACCGCCTACTCAGCCTGGCCATGCCAACATTCACTTTTGCTTCTTTAAGGGAACATTACAGACTCCAGGCAGAGACAGCTCTGGTTCAAGCATCTTTCCGGTGCTATGGACTCTACCTTTTGCCCAAATTTTCTTGCCAAGAGTTGAACAGGTTGTCCCAGCTTTTCTCCTAATTTCCTGGGCCATGTACGCAGTGTGCTTCTTAATCTGCCCCCGCACCTTTGTTCCAGGCTAGTCCGTGGCTGAGCTGCCTGGATTGTGGACTCAGCAGCAGCCCTGACCATTGGATATGACTGTCCAATTCTCACCTGCTCACCTGGACAGGGCCCGTGAGTTTTCCTAGTCGAGGTTATAAGCCTGTCCCTGATATCAGCCTAATATGAACCCAACCTTTCCGTGCCTTGTGAGAACCCCAGGCCTAGAACAAGCTCTTAGTGCTTGTCACCTCTTTACTCCTTTGCCTTTTACTGCCTGAAGTCTGGCCCACACTTAACTGCTTCTCCCTTCTTCTCCTCTTGTAGAAGGAAACTTTGCACCCAATTCAACAGCCAAACAAATTTGGTATTTATGGAAGCCAGGCAAAAGAGTCCTCCCTAACGCTCTCCTCCAACAATCTTACTGATAGCAAATCTGTGTGGCTGACCTAAGAACCAGGCTACTTTCATTTTGGAATTCATGGTAGATGGATCAAAAAATATTCACAAAATCTAAACGAAGGCAAATCATGTCGTGCCTGTGAGAACTCTCATTACAAGCACCCTTTTCTGTCTTGGGGGCTCATCAGCCTCACCACGTCTCCTTGAAATCCACACTCGTGTGAACCTCCACCAGCTCTTGGACTAGATGGCAGGTTTGTTTCTGTCATTCTATCATATTGTCCCCCATTCCCTCCTTCCCTTTCTAGTTAACCAAGTACACACCGTGTCGCCTAGAATTCTGGGATGTCTTTCTTCGCTCTTCCATTTTCCCATGCTTTCCTATCACACCGTTTCTGCTGGTTCAAAAGCAAAGGATCATGTGTGCAGAGCTGTTTATGCCGAAGGCTGTGCATCGCATGCTGCCAATAGGGTGGACTCTGCAGAGCATATCATTGGCATAAGCAACACTAATTGCCACTCTGATAAACTGAGACAGAAAAATGCCTCAGGGACAATGCCAGACCCATTTTAGAATAGAAATCCTTAAAGCACATCTCCAGAAACACCAGTCATTTTGAGAAAATCATCCTTTTCTCTCCCCCAAATTTCCCTTCCTTTGGCTTCATCCTCATCTCTTAGGCCATGCTAGGATTGTTCTCTGCGGGGCCTGAACAAGGCTGATCAAGCTGAAAAAACAGAGCCCAGAATCAAGGTCTCTGCCGTTGTCAAGTTCAGGATTAGCTGGAAAAACCCTGCCTTTCTGGTCCTGTCCCCCTATCATGAAATGCCATTTTCCCAAGACATTCTTATAATCTATAGTCATTCACCAATCAGAGAGCCCAGTGGGGTGATATTTAATTCATGTCTGTCAATCACGACACAAAGAAAGGCCTTCAGCTGGCCACCGAGAGAATCCTCTGCCTAGGCAACAAAGAGTCGGCGGGGATCTGTGGTCCCAGCAGTGCACTGCGCTCAGGGTCCAGCTCTTCGCCGCCTCGGCCCTTGCGTGACTTCCGAATAATTGTGGCTTTGGAAGCAGCAAGGCAGATTAAAGAGATTAAATCCACAGTGCACCCCTGTGACACAGTCAGGAGAGAGAATAAGGTTGGGGCTTTCATGCTTTAGCTCTTCAATCACAGATCAGTACATCCTAGCCCTTAGACCTCTGTGTCAGATCCAAATATTTAAATTTTAGAGTAATTACTACCCCTAGCCCTCCCGACGGGTGCTTGTATTTAGCTCCGTACTTTTGAAACGGACACCTCAGCAAAACAGAGTGGTTGTGGCATGAGCTAGAGTATGAAAATGAAAAAAACAAAACAAAAACAAAATTTCCTTTCCATGCCTTGCCTTTATCTTTGGAAGTTGGAGGGATATGAATAATAAATAAATGAAATGAAACACTTCCGTGGCGATTGTCCATAACACAAACACAGGATCCTAAGGCAGCAGCTGGACAACAAAGGCACAGTTCCTCAAGTTCAAGATTAGAGCACCAAGGATTTTTTTTTCTTTCCAAAAACAATCCTTGGGAAATACAGCACGTCTGCCCTTCTCCCTGCCTCTCCCATAATAGTAATGGAATCAAAAGGGTTTTCTATGTTGGGACTAAGCGTGGGGACTTACACCAACGCAAGGTAATGCAAAACCTAATCCACGTGTCTTTTTACTACAAGATATATACCCATCTTTACGTATAAATATATATGCAAAGATACACCAATATTACATATATGCACACATATACTGACATATATTTTACATCTTTCTCTTTCAAAATATTTTCACATTTGTTCACTCAATTTTCAGGATGGTAAGGAAGGTTTTACCGGCCCTTCTCTAAACCCCTTTTACAAATGGAGAAACAGTAAGGGAGGGTGGTATGGAATGAGGGATGGGGACCGGGGAGGCAGAAACAAAAGCAGATGGGCTTGGGGATAGGAAGACCTCACTTTGCATCTCACCCCTTCCGATTTCTAGCTCTCTGACTTTGTCGAGATCCCTAACCTCTTTGATCCTTGGTTTTGTCTCCTGCTAAGTGGGAATACCATTCTCACGATGAAATCAGATAACGCAGGTAAACGTTCCCGGCGCACAGTAGGCTCTTAGCGACAATAGTGTCTTCTTGACGCCAAGAGCAGGCTGACAGCAGAGTTGGAACTTCTCCCTAACCAGGATGCCCTGGACCACTGGGCTAGCTGTTTGTACTGGCAGATGACTGGTGGTACTGGCGTGGCTCAGTCGGCTGGATCCCCTTGGTTCCCCGCCCTGCCCCAGCAGCTGCAGCCTGCAGCATCTCTTCCAGAAGTTTCCCTTTCCCTTTTCCTCGTATTTGCTGCATCTGTCTTGGAAACTTACAACAGGAGGAGTTTCAGGAAGAGGTTATCCCTCCTAGACCCAAGGGCTTTTATGCTCTACAACATATGCCTATCATGCTAGGCTAAAGTTGATATTTCAAAAGTAGGAAATCGCCAAGAAATTTGACTTTCAAATGGGCCTGCCTCATAAAGGGTTCAAGTTAAAAAAAAAATCAAGTTGGTATAACCAGTCTTTCTTCCAGGCTCAGTCTGTGAACTTGAAGGCCCACTTTGCTTTTCCAAAACCTCCATGACCTCAGTTGCAAAATGAAGTGTTCGAATGACAGTATGTCTTTTTACTTTCTCCTTCTTTATGTAACCTCCATTTTAATTACTGGAAAATGGGGACAATAATACCTCACACATTAAGGTTATTGTGGGCCATTTTTTTTTAGATTGTATTTATTTATTTGACACACACAGAGAGAGAGAGGGCACAGGCAGGGGGAGCAGCAGAAGGAGAGGGAGAAGTAGGCTCCCCGCTGAGCAGGGAGCTGGACATAGGACTTGATCCCAGAACCCTGGAATTATGACCTGAGCCAAAGTTTAACCGACTAAGCCACCCAGGTGCCGCTATTGTGAGTCTTAACATGAGATGTTATATGCAGTAGGCATAAATCTCAACTCACAAATTCTGATGTGTTTTTTTAAATCACATATTCTCTGAGCCCTAACCCCCTGGGTACTGGAAATTGAACCTTAGAAGCTTTCTTACACACATCCCCAGACAGAGTTCCCGAGCCTTACATAGTACCAGGATGTGGTCAGGGGTGAGGGGTAAGGGATTCTAGTCGACCTTTGAGATGTCTATTACCCTGGCCCACAGGGGTGTTTCAGTCAACCCTCCTGCCATGCCCGGGATGAGGGGATGTGTGATGAGGCTGGAAAGGCCAGTACGTATGGTCCCCTTCCCTGCCTGAAGTCTTGCCCCCTCCCCGGGTCACTACCAGGAAGCAGCTCTTCTTCCCCGTGGCTCAGGAACCCATTGCTTCCTGTCACCGCAGTAAATTCCCTACTGCTATGGATGGCGGGAAAGTTTTTCACCATTTAGCCTCTACCTATTTCTCCAACATGTCTCCTATCATCTTTCCACATGTATCCTCCAGGCCAGCCATGCCAAGGAACCACTGGCATCGAACCATGTCTGCCATGTTTTCTCCCCTTATTGCTTTGCATATGTCATCACCTATACCTGGAACTGTATTCCACTGTATTATAATGGCCTGGGTGCAGGTCTGTTTTCACTGCTCGGCTAAAGGAAATCTGAGTTTCAGCTCTGCGTTTCCAGCCCCCTCCTGAAACAGAGCAAGTGCCAGTATAGATTTGTTAAGTCAATTTTCTTCTTCACTGCAGCCGTATCTCTTAGCCTTCCTCTTCCCTCTGTCCGCCCCTAAAACCCTTGCCCTCTGCGCTTGAATCCATGGCAGCGCTGTCCATAGGTGAGCCATTTGGGTGGTAACGTGACCACCAGGTGACCATGGATTTGAATGAATCACATGTTCCGGCATTACGGAGCCAGGAAAGGATCTCGGTGGCCCATCCAACCTTCCATTTAGTGCAGGACTCACCCTGATGGATGGTCACTCAGTCTCTGCTGAAATAAATTCCTGAGGCTTTTATAGGAAGTGGACATGGTGGAAACATCATGGAAGACTCTAGCATGTGAGGTCAACGTAACCAAGAAGAGCTCCTGGCGTTCAGGAGCAGATTCGTTGTGCCATTGAGGATAGGACAGCCCAGAACAGAGAGATGCTGAGAAAAAAGGGATCATCTACTTTCTGCAGAGTTTCTTTTTCTTTCAGATTACAGCCCAGGTGAAAAGGATGCTTGAGGACCCTAATCTTGTGGGCTGCGTCCTGTGGGCTGGTCTTGGCCGGAATTCTACAGGTGAATAACTGCAGCCTCCTGATCCTCCTGCGAGGAGCCTTTGTTATCACCACAGCAAGTTTTGGACTCTTACAGTTTTTGAAGAAGGAAAAAGAGAAGCGAGGACAGTGGCTCTTTGTGTGTCTCAAAGGCGGCACTGTTTCTTTGGGCTGGCATGGCCCACGGACAACGTGCTGCCCTTCATGCGAGATTGTTTTACCCTCGCGGACTGCCCGGTGCCAGCCCGCATGCGGGAGAGAAATGCCGGGTGCCCCCGCCATGTGAGGGCTCTCTGCAAAGCAGCCAATGGAGAGCACCTTCTGATGGATGACTCTCCTCTTTTGCTGTCCCAAGGAAGCAAGTGTGGGGAAGTCCTTCCTGTCACCTGACTGACTTGTGACTTATTGCTTAGCAGACAATAGTGGTCTTGAAATTAGAAGTGAGTTTCTAGGGATCTCTGCCATATTTCCTGTAGTTAGATTCATTTTCAAAAGTCGAAAGCCAATAAACAGCTTTATCTTTGTAAAGAGCGATTCTACACCATTCATTCACTGATATGTTTAACAGGCATTGGTTGAGGACCAGTTTTGTACCCCCCCCACACACACACACTGCACCTGGTGCAGAGGTACAGATGGGAAACACTCCTGTCTTCATGGAGTTTACAGATAAGTGGTAGTTCACTAGGAAAAGTAACAAAAGGGCATCATGTGCCGCGGGAGCCCAGGGGAAGGGTCCATGGGAGTCATGGAGGTTTTATAAGGAAGGCAGTGACAGAGTTGTCATGGTGGACAAACTGAAGTCAGCCAGGGGCTGACAGTGATGAAAGGCAGGCAGTGTTGTGAAAGTAGTGAGAAAGGATAGCACATTCAGAAAACTGACATTAATTCAGAAAGGCTGGAGTGTCAGGTGTAGGTATCCTGGGGGGAGTGGCGGGCGATATTGATGAAAATATAGAGAGATTTTGAAAACAAGCCATGGGTGCCATTTGGATTTTAGATTTTACTCTGAAGGTAACTGGGGGCCTTTGAAAGATTTTTGCTGGATGGTGACATGGTCAGGTACGGTGAGGCTGCCAATAAAACAGTCCCACTTAGAAGGTAGCACCTTGCCAGGGGGCCATGCCAGCCCATGGAAACAAAAACACAAGGTTCAGAAAGCTGGGACTTGTCCTTCTTCCCCACTAGCTTGTGTGCTCCTTGAGGGCAGGCAGAGTTGCTTTTACTCCTGTACCTCTAAAACCTACCTTGGTAAATAGTGGTAAGTGCTCAGCAGATATTTGTTGAATGAATGAACAAATGAATGAATGAACACATGAATGGCTCTGCCCTCTTGGATTAGAGGGAGCAAGTATCATCTTTCTTTCATGGGGTTTCATATCAGACTTTCTGATACTTGAAAACCACTATTCCTTTAGTCTTTTATTTTCAGGATCCACGGCCTTAGATCCTTCAACTATCCCTCATGTGACAGGATTCTTCCACCACTGTCCTTACAGAATTTGATTTGCCATTGGCCATCTGATTAAAATGTGGTCCTGAAAATGAAACACAAATTTCCAGGTAAGCTCTGGCCTCAGAAATGGCTCTCAGGGACTCTTCATCTGATTGCTCTTCAACTCAGTTTCACCTGGTTGTTTTGGCAGTCACCTAACACGGATGACTCATATTGTGCTTAGAGTCAATTAAAATCTTGAAATATTTTCCATATGTTCTACTTTTAAGCCACATCTCCAGCAAGACAAAAATAAACTTTAAAATATTTCTCCTATTTGGTATATATGGTTTATATCATTTAGATTCAAGTGTGGGATTATACATTAACTCTTTGAAACCTCAACTTGTTTTCTTGGACCCATTGTTGCAGCCTATTAAAGCCATATTAGCTACATCTTCCAGTCTGATACCATCTGCAAACATGATCAGTGTTCAACCAATACCCTAATTCAAACCACCAGGAGAAGTGTTTAACAGACTAGATCCCTGTAGCATTCCAACTAGAAACTTCCCTCAGGTCAGT
This sequence comes from Callorhinus ursinus, assembly GCF_003265705.2. NCBI lineage: Eukaryota > Metazoa > Chordata > Mammalia > Carnivora > Otariidae > Callorhinus > Callorhinus ursinus. The sequence goes on from NW_027397125.1 coordinate 1,783,728, forward strand.
GTTTTCAAACTATGGTGGTGATCCTTTAGTGGATCATGAAACAATTTAGGGAGTTGAAATTGGCACTTAAAAAAGTAGCCTAGAAAAGAATATATCAGAGTTTATTGCATGTAGCAAAGGTGTTTTGTATTTTGTGAAACTTTTGTCTCAGCCACACACACACACACACACACACACACACACACGCACCCCACGTATTCCCGGGGAGACACATGATAGAATAGCAATTCACCCTCTTGGAGCTAGCCATGGCCATGTGACTTGCTTTGGCCAATAAAATGAAACTGAAAGTGATGTGTGTCCCTTCTAGGAAGAAGCATTTAATGGCCAGTGCTAGGTACTTTGGTGCTGCAATCCCCTTCTCATGTTGACTAGGGAAATAATAGTGGCAAGGATGAGCAAAACCTCCTTGCAGACCCCTGTCAGACATGGAGCCTAGTGAGAAATAAACCTTTATTGTCTTGAGCACCTGAGATTTGGGATTTATTTGTAACTAAAACCTAAACTAGCCCATCCTAATATGTGGTTTATCATTCACATATTTTCCTGTACTTCAAGCCATCTTAGTCTTTGTTTTAATTTGTGTCTTCGTTTCTATAGTGATAAATCCTGATTCTTATGTCTCCCTACAGTTTATTGAGCTGTAATAATTCTCTCTTCTGATTTTCCAGTGTTTTGGGGTTTTTTTCTGTGAAAGAGTCACATTGCAAGAATCCTTCTTGAATGAATATCAATAGTGGGGCAGTTGGAAATCATACTTTCTTCATTATATTTGGCAAAGAAAAAATATACTTCTTTTTAGAGGAACTCCACCCTTCAGCTGCAACTCATTACTGTCTACCTAAATGCGCTAAACTAGCCAGAAAGCAAATGTTTCCCATTACAAATGACATTTATCAGCTAGTCTCAGGACTAGGTCTCCTTCAAAATTGATCTAGTTTGGAAGAACAGTTATGAGTCACTACTGGATTTCTCAGTGCTTTCAAAGTGAAAAAATGCAATGGATGATATGATTAACATTGACCTATTGCATCTTTTGTATGTATATATCAACCATAACATTTATTTTTCAAACAAAGCATTTTATTTTTTTGGCTGCCAATATTAGCGTGCCTTCCTGAATATATCTGGTACTCTTTCATTTGCATTGATACCTTACATTTTGGAATTTTTTGTATAGCATATTCATTATTATATTTTCACAATCTGTTATTTCATTTTGTACTGTTGCCCATAAATTGAACTATGTTGTTAAAATGTTTAAGTTCATATCATTCAGACTTTAAATCTGATAGAAGTATAGGAAGTCCCCAACTTCCGCATGGGTTATGTTTTAAAAATTTATAGTCTGCTTTTGGGAGCTTAGGTGACATTTCCCTGAAATAATTCTGAAATCCATGATTAATTCCCACCCTAGCCACCCAAAGCCAACTTAATCCCTAAAGTAGTAGAAATATATTTTTAAGTGTTTATGTATGGATCATCCTAGATGTCTAATCATCATATATAATGATGTTTGGGAAAGCCAAATCTTTGGTTTAAAAAAAGATACACATTTTTTTGCGAGAAAATACTTGTTCCCTTAAATTTTCGTATGAGAAGGGAAGAAATGTGACTGCCCTAATAACACATTCTTCTATTTCTTACAGTTATGGAAACAACAGTCTGCTGACTTTTTTTTTTTTTTCCCAAGTATAGAAGCATAGGAATCTTTTCTTCCTCTTCAGGTAGCTTAGGTGAGCCTCTTAGAACATCGGGTATAGCCTGAGATGGATGGTAAAACAAAAAAAGTCTTTGTAAATCAGATATTTCTTTCAAAATACTCATACTTAATTTCATGTGGTAGCTTAAAAGATATAGACCCATGTAGAAGCAATATAATGCAAAATTAACCCAAATGGGTCTTACCTTCTCATTCTGATTTCCCAACCATGAAGTACTAATCACAATCTAATAGGAATACTGATCTAATAATAATTTTTAGTGAAATAATGCAACTACAAAATTCACACTCCAACCAGTCCATCGATACAATGCCACAGAGAGAATTGGAATGACTTTGAAATTCTAAATTTGGAGATGTGAAACAAATATTATCTGTTTATTTAGTGATAAATTGTAGGCAGGCTCTGTCCTACCACCTTGACCCAAAGATGAGCTAACTCAATATTGGATCAGCAGGGATTTTGTTTTTAGGCATTGTTTGCTCCATTTTGAAGGCAATAAAATGGCAGCCCATAAACAAGAAAGTGAAGTAAAGAGGAAAATGTCTGACTCAATAAGGAATGATTCTGCCTTTGACCATATTAATATAGTGCTATAAACTCAAGAAAAAGATTATTTCCCTGCTACAAAAAAAAAAAGGAAATAGAGAAAGAGATCAAAACAGTAATCTTTTAAACAGCTATGTTCCAGACATTCAGTAACACTGACAACAAGAGTCTTCCCATTACTTCTTGAAGAGGGAATCGAGAGTCAACCATGAGGTTAAATGGTCTTGAGAAGATTGTCCCATTGTAAAATTGCCTAGGAGACAAATGGAATTTTCTAAAAGTCACCAGGATTAACCTGTTTGCTAAATTGAATGGATAATGCCAGGCAGTTTGAAAAATCTGGGAAAAGGTGCAACAAAATGAAGTGCAGTGTAGGAGCGTAATCCGGACCCTGAATTTTGAGCCAGGAGATCCTGGTTTTAATTTCTCTCCTATACTAATGACCTGGTCATTTGGATGACCGAGACTTAGTTTAACCTTCTGCAACTATATCTTACTTGCTCTCCAAGTCTTTTCCAACTTCAGTATGTCCCCGTATCTCAGTGACCGATCGCGGGTCTGCTCCGTCAGACACTGGCGCTTCTAGACACTAAGGAGTGTCATTTATGGTCATTTATGTTAGTCTTAAATAGCAATAGTAGCAAGAGGCACGACTGCCATTCATTGAAAAATGACTGTGGGCAAGAGTCTATGCTAGGTCCGTTACATGCGTTTACTCATTTAACCCTCAAAATATCATTAGAGATTTTATGTAATTTGCCTGAGTCCTCCCAGCTATAAAATACTTAATGGGGAAAGAAGTAGTGAATATTGATTTTTTTATCATCTGCTATTAAATTAACTGCCATAGCAGCTTTGAATGAAAACATAAATCTAATATATTCATTCTTACTGGAAATCGGTTGTCTTGTGTGTGTTGGCAATTCCCAAAGATTTTAGTTTAGGTAACATTTAGATCCATTCACGGGTGTTATGTGTACTAAATTATGAACAAAATCATACAATATTAGAACAATTAGGGGTCTTAAAGACCATCTAGGGTTGTGCTGTCCAATATAGTAGCCACTAGCCATATGTGACGATTTAAACTTAAATTTTAATTAATCAGATTAAAAACTTACTTCCTCAGATACATGTGGCTACCATATTGGACAGTACATTTATAACACTATTTCTATCATCACAGACATTTCTTTTGGACAGTGTAGCTTTAGTGACTACATTCTAATTCAACCCCTTTGTAGCAAGTAGGATGTCTTTGATCACAAGTAGGAGAAAACCTGGCCTAGACTGACTTAACCAGAGAATAAAAGAGTGGGGAATTTATTGGCTCACATAATGGAATAGTCCAGGCCTTGACCGAGAGGTTCTTGGGCCATTCGGGCTTCCTCCTCCTGTTATCTGCTCATCTTTCATGTCTACTCTCTCCTCGCTTCTTCCCCACTCCCTAATGCTTCAGCTTTGTCTTCAGGCCAGCTCCATTCATGGTGACAATGTCCTTGGTGTTCATGGTGACAAAGTTCTAGACCAGAGGAAGAATTTTCTTTTCCTCTCTTCCTCCCCACTCGCTAATGCTTCAGCTTTGTCTTCAGGCCAGCTCCATTCAGGGTGACAATGTTTTTGGTGTTCATGGTGACAAAGTTCTAGACGAGAGGAAGAATTTTCTTTTGGGGTAGTTAGAAGAGGGAGGGAAATAACTTCTCAGAAGCCTCAGAATACATATAGTTTTATCTCACTGACCCAAATTTGATGATGTTTATCTCTGAGTAATCCTTATGGTGAGAAAGATAGAATGTTTAAGATAGGCCTAATCAATCAGGGTCAACCCCACTGCAATTAACTGAAATTTCATGACTAATGGCCAATGGATTTGCAAAGAGATTCCCCTCAAAAAAGTCAGAGTGCTTTAAGCAAAAGAAGAGAAGAATAGATTATAGTGAGTCACCCCCAAAATATCCACTACACCCTTCATTTTTACTCTTTCTCCAAAATGATGTCTAAGGATGTGTTAAAATGCCATTACTAGAGTTCACAGAACTCAGACAATAGTATAGCCTGGATTTAGTTTTTATATTCCTGAGCAGCACCCTTTCCACTATGACGGCGTGGATATCTTTGGGGATATATGTGTATATATATATATATGACGGATATCTTTGGGGATATATATATATATGATGGATATCTTTGGGGATGTATATGTGTATATATATATATATATATATATGATGGATATCTTTGGGGATATATATATATATGATGGATATCTTTGGGTAAGTATCATAGAAGGTATAAAATTATTAGATGTACCACAGTAGTGGGAATTCAATTTCAAGAGCTTTGTCCACACCAAAGGAGGAGAGACTTCAGTGAATGAGTAACCTCCCAGCTATGCTACTCTGTAAACGGGCAATTCAGTTAACCTCTACTAGTTAAGCTTTTAACCACATTTCTCTTGCAGTCCCTATTACACAAGTCAGTACAATAGTCATCACACATGGTAGAGGTCTCTCAGTCTAAATGAATGTTTTCTAAAGTTTTTTGACAGACTAGACTAGAAGGTGTTATTAGGTGAAGAATATTGTTATCCGGTTTCACTTAAAAGGGAAGCAAATGGTGCCAATAGTCATTAGTTACATTTCTTTCAAGTCTTTTCTCTCCATTTTTAATAAATATAAAAGCTGGGTCTTATTATTTTAAATTTCTAAAGGTTATATAAATGTAGAAAAGAAAAATAACCCAACCTGCTCCTTCCCCGAATATAAATATACGAAAGGAGCATCCATACAAGTCTGTTTACAATTTAGAACAACAACAACAAAGATTGAAAAAGACATGGCGATGAGTCCAGAATGTCCAGAATGTCCAAGCCAGTTTTTAAGGCAGCTGGCCCTTGAGTTGCTAAGTATGTTTATTTTTCCCATTCTCTTCTGAAACCATAGTTGCTACAAAATCCCAGAAACACAACTGCCCCGAATCTACAGAACTTCCTTATTCCATCAAGCCCCAGTCACCAAACTGTGATTAAATGGGTGTGAAAAGTAAAACAGCCCAACATTTCTAAAATGTCACATATTTGCAATTTGACCAAAATGGAACCAAGCCTGTAGGCTTGTCTCATTACTTTTTGGCAAGGGAAAAGTGAATATCCGTGGAAATGCTCTTAAAATTGTCCTTATTTTCTTCTGAAAAATGGTATCGATTTATACAGTAAATTTGAATCCTAGTCCAAGGGGCTAGCATGCCCACTGAATAGAGATTCTCAAAGAAGACTCAACCTACCCAAAACTTCGGTGTTAGCATCATGCTCTGAGGCAGTAGTCAGACAACTAACCCTACACTTCAGAACATTCTCTCACCTTTATTAGCTGCACAAGAAAGAGCTCTTGCTCCTTCAGAGTGACTACTCTGTTTCTGTGAGGCCCAGACACCAGGCTTTTCAGGACAATAATTGCAATTCTTCTCTGAACTAAATGAACCAGCCTCTTTGGTTTAAAAGAAAGCATTTTAATGACTATTGATTATGATGGGGTCAGTTCTTCCTACGTACAAATACCCATCATAGCAATCAGCAAGCCTAATATTCTACTCACAGATTCCAACAATAGCGTCTACAAAACAGTCATTTTCTTGTTTGTTTATTTGTCTTTGAAGTTCTCGAAGACGACAAGAGCCCATATTGTTGTCCCATATTAACTTCTTATTTAAGACAGCAATTGAGACTATCAGCTTAACTATCTCCAATGTCTTTCTATTTTCCTGAGGTAAGAAAAAGTAAATTAGTGAGTTGAAATCCTCTGAGCCTTTTCTGTACCCCTCATCACATACCTGTGCATTTTGAGATGAATGTTTAACAGCATTGGGACAGGAGTCTGTTCTGGGCTTTAGAGGATTATTGTATACTCATAAAATGTTATTGATGTTTAAATATTCTTATATGACTTTCAGATAATAACAGTAAGTCACTGATTATATGAAGTAGGTGAATGCGTATATGAGTCTTTAGTCACATTTAAACCCAAATAAATATGGAACATATTTAATTTACTTATAGAATTGGTGAGGGAAACTTGACATATTCCCGAATTAGTGTCACTGCTCTGATAGAAAGGGAAACTCCTTAGCAATATTTATTTACATATTTCATTTCAACACACAACATCTTATTATGGTAAACAAACATTCTGAGCCCTTATTCCTTTTACATTATTGACAGGAGCTACTAATATCAATCGTTATACTATCAGTATCCAAGATAAGTGTTTTCATATGTTTCTTAGGGAAATGGACAATAATGAGATGCATAACAACAGTATAGTTCTGAGGACAAATATATTTTTCTGAAGAATGTTAGAAAGAATAGCATGCAGGGTGGTATTGGGGGACAATGTTGGGGATGACATCGGGGTAAATATCCAGTTCTCAAGTTTCATGTTTGTGTGGCCTTCAGAAAGCCACTGAACTCTCTGAGACCCGGTTCCTTCATCTACAAATTGAGGATAGGGGTGCCTGGGTGGTTCCGATGGTTGTGCATCTAACTTGATTTCGGCCCAGGTCGTGATCTCATGGGTCATGAGATCGAGCCTCGTGTCGGGTTCTGTGCTCAGTGGGGAGGCTGCTTGAAGATTCTCTCCTCTGCCCCTCACTCTGCACACACGGGTGTACGTGTGCTCTCTCTCTCTCAAATAAACAAATAAATCTTTAAAAAAAAAAGTGAGGGGCACGTGGGTGGCTCAGTCGGTTGTTTTCTGCCTTCGGCTCAGGTCATGATCTCTGGGTCCTGGGATCAAGCCCCACATAGGGCTCCCTGCTTTGCAAAGAGCCTGCTTCTCCTTCTCCCTCTGCCTGCAGTTCCCCCCTGTTTGTGCTCTGTCTGTCTGTCAAATAAATAAATAAAATCTTTAAAAAATAAAAAATAAAATGAGGGTAATAATGCCCCTCTTCTCTTTTGTGGTTATCCTAAAAATCAAATGAGGTTACTCAAATTATCTTGAAGTTTGTTAGTGATCTAATGATCAAAGTCAATGGCTTTTCCTGTCTTTGTGCTATTCAAACTGTCTACATACTCAGTTGAGTAACCTCAAACTCTTTCTTTGTATAACATAATATTCTATTGGTTCTGCTTCCAACTTTAGAAAATTTTTCTTATCCATATCCTTTGTTGACTTCTTCCTGCATCCTAAAATTAATGTCCTCTGAAATTGTCTCCCTGGGCTTCTTCGGGCTTCTTCTCTGCTCTGTGTACATCTCTCTCTCTCTCTCCCTCTCACTGATCTCATTGTTCCCTAGGGCTAAGTATCCCCTTTAGTTGGACGATTCTCACTTTCACATCCCTAATACACAATTCTGTTCTGGGATCCACAGTTTCCAATTGCCTGATCAATCAATAGACTTACCTAGAAAGTTTACAAGTAATTGACACTCAAGATGGACAGCTACTACCACAACTTAGCTCTTGCTATTAAATTTCCTATTTCTATGAATGACACCATCTTTCTCCCTTATTCTTTCTCATGCTCAATTTTTATACTTTGCTGATTTTCCTTCTACAGATTCTTTTGTATTTATTTCCTTCCTTTGCTGATTTTCCTTCTACAGATTCTTTTGTATTTATAGCCTCTGCCATGGCTCACGCTCATCTTACCTCCTGTCTAAACTATTCCAGTAGCCTCCTCACATCTTTCCTCATGCCTAGCTCCTCTCTCTCAAGTTCATTCACTACATGCCACCAGAAAAGTCTTCCTAAACCACAACTCTGGACATATCATTCTTCCAAAGCAAACACTTTTTAAAGACTCCCAATTGCACATGTAATTACATTCAGACTTCTGATCCTGGTTCAATTTACTAACTCATTCAATGAATATTTATTGTTAAATACTGGAAATAAAAGAGCAAGCAAAACAGGCAGAGTTCCTACCCTCACTGAATTTTCAGTCTAATATGGAAGACAAACATTACATGAATAAGTGAACAAAAAGTTAATTAGAATTGTGAGCACATTATGAAAGGGAAATAAAGTGTATTTCAGATGACTTCACCTGGTCGGGATGATCAGAGAAGGCTCTCCTACAGAAGTTTTATGTGTATGCATCATATACAGAGAGATTTTCATTTCCTCATGTCCTCTAACATAATCAATCTTTCACTCAAATCAAACTACTCAGAATCCCTGATTATGCTTTCTTGTGTGCTTTGTTCATGCTGTAGCTTTTATTTATAATATATTGCACATATTTTCCAAATCCCACCTCCTCCATGTAGCCTTTCTAGTAATTTCCCCAACCAGCTGCAAGTTTTTGCTCCCTTAATCCATCATATCCCTTTATGTTTAGCTTTCTTTAAATGTGTGTGAGAGTAATCCATTGATCTTGTTAAAACCATACTTGCTTGGAGGATACAAAAATCAGTTGTATTTCTCGGTACTAGCAAAAAACAATTGGAAAATAAATGTATTTATTTATTTAAAATACCATCAAAAAATATAAAATAGAGACTTCTGCTTCCACCCCAGGTTCACTCTTCCACCTAAAACAACCAAGAAGCAACAACAACAACAACAACAACAACAAAATACAAACAAACCAAAAATCGAGACAAAATGTGTGAAATGATGACTTTGAAGACACTGAGTATTAGGCAATGGAAGACAATAATCCCTGAGAAACAGGAAATGAAAAAGGTGAGTGATACAATGGCCTACACATATGACCTTGAGAAAGTTGGAGATCTTCTAGGTTTCCATATACAGAAAGAAAACCAGGCAAAGCCCAGTAGACTTCTTGAATTGAGGAGATGGAAGTGAGACTCCAGAGGGATTGTGAGAGCTAGAGCATTCAGGACAGAGTAACAGAGAAGAGAGTTTTGCGTGAAAAGAGAAATCCACTTATCTAAAGAAGGTGCCCCTCCAGTATGCAGGAGAGTACCGATCAATGGATTTATATAAGGAAACTAGTTGATACTGGGAAAAGATCCATCCAAAGGGCTGATGGAACAGAACCTCTTGCATACACACGACCAGCAGTAGTGACTGTTCCCACTAGACAGACTGGAAAAACACCATAATTCAGCAGGCATTGGGTAGAGTATATATGGAGAGAAGGCTCTGGCTTCCATAGTGAGGAATAATTGAGCACAACTCTGGTTCTTCCTAACAAACTTAAAAGTAAGACCCAAATGAGTCACACTCTTCCCAAGGAAATTAGCTGCCCCTCAGAAGTATCTATAATAATATAAAATATCCAGGACCCAACAAAGTAAAACTGACTATGTCTGGCATCTGATCAAATATTACCAGGCATAAAAGAAGCAGAAAAAATAGAATTTATAATGAGAAGAAATATCCCTCAATTCAAACTGACCCAAAACCAACATAGATGTGAGAATTGGCAGACATGGACATTAAAACAGTAATTATTACTGTACTCCATATGTTCAAAAAGTTACACAGAGACATGAAAGATGCATTTTTTTTTGACATGGAAGATATTTTTAAAGGACCCAGTTGAACTTGTAGAGACAAACATACAATGTATGAGCTGAAAACACTCTGGATGGGATTAACAGCAGATTAGACATTGCAGACGAAAAAATTAGGGAACTTGAAGATAAAGCAATAGAAACTATTCAAAATGAAAGACAAAGG
>NW_027397125.1:1793745-1827839 GCF_003265705.2 Callorhinus ursinus
AGAAGAAGAAGAAGAAGAAGAAGAAGAAGAAGAAGAAGAAGAAGAAACAAAGACAAAATCGACAAAATCCTGAAAGAGGCCAGAGGGAAAAAGTATCTGATCTATAGAAGAACAAAGATAAGAATTTTATTTGATTTATCCTCAGAAACCATACAAGCAAGAAGAAAGTGGAGTGAAATAACTAAAATGTTGAGAGAAACACCAATTTAGAATTCTGTACTCTGCAAAATTATTTTTTTTAATTTTATTTATTTATTTGAGAGAGAGAGAGAGAGCATGCACAAGCGGGGGGCAGGGGGCAGAGGGAGGGAGAGAAGGAGGCTCCCCCCTGAGCAGGGAGCCCGTTGTGGGACTCGATCCCAGGACCCCGGGATCATGATCTGAGTTGAAGGCAGGTGCTTCACCGACTGAGCCACCCAGGCGCCCCATGTAAAATTATCTTTCAAAAGTGAAGGAGAAAAACAAAAATTGAGGGGATTTGTGGCCTGTAGAAACATTAAAAGAAGTTCGTTGAAGAGAAGGAAATATTACAGGTAAGAAATTTGGATCTACATAAAGAAAGGAAGAGCATCAAAGAATAAATAAGTGAAGGTAAGATAAAAACTTTTTTCTTATTTTTAATTGATCTGATAATAGCTTACTGAGCTATTATACATAGCAACAATGTATTCAATTATATGCTTATGTATATATCATATATATATATATACACATATATATACACATATATATGCCTATGTGTCCTTATATATAAGTGAAATGAATAACCTGAATGATACAAAGGACAGGAGGAAGAATTAGGATAATTTTTTTTATTATAAGGCACTCACATTACTCATGAAGTAGTATAGTATTATTGGAAAGGGGACTTGGATCAGTTGTAAATGTATATTAATAATAATTGAAAACAGGACATAACCCAAATATCCGTCAAAAGTTGAATGGACAAATTGTGATATATTCATACAATGGAGTATATTTATACTCAGAAAGAAAAGAAAGTACTAATACACACAACAATATTGATTAATCTCAAAAACAGTATGTTGAGTGAAAGAAGACAGTCACAAAGGTATAAAAACTGTCTTTCCACACGTGAAGTTAAAGAAGAAGCAAAGCTAATCCATGGTGACAAGAGTCAGAACAGTGGTTGCCCCTGGATGTTGAAGATTAAACTGGAAAAAGATACACGAAAGAACTTTCTGGGGTGACGGAAATGTTGGTTGTCTTGATTGGGGTGGTGATTTCATGGATGTATACATTTATCAAAATTTATCAAAATGTATGCTTCATATTTCTGTATTTTATTCTACCTGGATCTTGCTTTGAAAATCAAACAAATATTAACTTTGTCATGTAACATATGAATGATGAGTGACAGTTTATAAAGCTTGTTTGTGTTCCTGAATATTTCTTTAATTTTTTAAAGTAGCCTTCCAATTTCTACTCTATTAAACCCATGTCATCTATTCAAACTTAAAATGCATGTGTTTGTAAAGACATACATGTGTTTGGTAATACACACGTTGCATGTATTTCCGAGCCTTTACTTCATTGAAGAGTTAAAAGGTTTAAGAAGTGAAAAATTGCTGAGCCATGTGTAAAGAATCCGAGAAATTGTAAAAGAAATGCTGTTGAAATGATGGACATGAGATCAGATGGGCTTCCAGACAGAAGTGAAACTGCACAATAACAAAGATAGAGAAAGATGAAGACAGGGAAAAAAATTAGTACAAGAATTAAACACCCTAGGACTGATCCAATAGAAGGAATGGATATGAATAACCAACAAGAAAGGATCCGTGTGGAGGATCGTAACTCAGGAAATATGCATTACAACTGTGAGCCCTGCAATGACCTTGGGTCCTGTTCTCATACCACGCATACCTCTCATTCCATGGGACACAAATATGCCTTTCATATTAGAAAGAAGACTATTTCCTATATGCTCAGCCTTTCCAGTGGCCATCAACAAGGGCAGAGACAGACATTTGGACAGAAGCTACTTATATTTTCTAAAACCTTTACTTCTTCCCTGACAACTCTCCATCATTCTTTGAAGGTTTATTCATTGGACTCATTATGTGCTGTATTTGAGAATAAAATACTTACGTGAGTTTATCATAAATATATAACTTGAGAATGAAGTGTTAATATAATTATTAATTATTAAGATCTGCTAGAATGGGGGATATGATGCTGCTATAGCCATTTTATTATGGTTTGCTTTTATATCAGAGTTATTTGCTAGCTTTATTTTCTGCTCAGCTATAAGCAAGGGGAGGACAGGGATTGTTGCTTTTACTCACCTATGTAACTGCTTCAGAGCCTTGAACACGACTTCGGGTTAACATTTACTCTATTAAAATTAATGGAATTGCCTTTCACGTTTCCCTCTTCATTTCCGGAGCGCCAGTGTCTCTGGCACTACTTTTTCTAATCTGGATCCTTCATTACTCTTTTCAGTGTGTTTTGAAGGTGAATACGTGAATATTTTTTATTCATTCGTGCATTTCTTACTTATTTCTTCCCTCTTTCCCAAGGAGTTCAACAGCTAAATAGATAAACTGTTTCCATTTGTGGTATGAGTCCTATTTTCTCTATGATTTCCTCCAAAAGAAAGAGCAATAAATAAAACAGGGCAAACATGAGCTGTGTCAACATGGCAAAACACCTGCAGAACCACGGCGTAATGCTGACAAAGACTTACGCAACTTTGTAACGATTTGTCCTGGATCCAACAGTAAGATTTCCCTGACAGTAACTCTCTCCCTGCCAAAGAGAGCATGACCCTCGAATCTGGTAGAGAAATTGAGTATAATACTGTACTGTTGCTTCTGGGAATGACTGAGTAAAATATGTGGTTAAAATCTGGAAAAGATGCTGTACACAGATTAACATACAACACAGAAAACTATTGTAGCGATTGCAACTAAAATATATTATAGGATCCGCAGTTTTACATGTAGTGTCGTCCCTCTTCCACCAAATACACACACACACACACCAAACCAAACCAAAAGGGTGGCTGCGATTATCTTTATGTACAGATAAAGAAATGAGCTGTGAGTGGGCGCCTGGGTGGCTCAGTCGGTTAAGCGACTGCCTTCGGCTCAGGTCATGATCGTGGAGTCCCGGGATTGAGTCCCGCATGGGGCTCCCTGCTCAGCGGAGAGTCTGCTTCTCCCTCCAACCCTCCCCCCTCTCATGTGCTCTCTCTCTCTCTCTCTCTCTCTCTCATTCTCGCTCTCTCAAATAAATAAATAAAAATCTTTAAGAAATGAGCTGTGAGTAATGAAGAAATTTACTTAGTCACAAAATCCTATCCCTCCTTGATATTTCTGACTCCTGTGCATTAATCACCTACTTCAATTAATGAAATGTGTAGTATTACTGCCTGTTCCTCAGTTTTAATACTATATCATTTAAAATTCATTAGAGTGACTTCTGGTTTAAAAATTTCTCTCAGTTGTCCCCTAAAATAGCTAAGAAATTACAGAAAGAGGAAGAAAAAATTATCCGAGGAAAATTAAGACAGATATACGACTTACCAGAATCCAGGGGAAATCTTGACTAACTGAAAAGTAGATTTGGCAAACATTAATGAGAAATACTGAGTGCTTCCCGTGTGCCAGGCACTGTGCTAAGTACTGGGAATACATCATAAACAAATAAAGTGAGAATCAGTCCTTACAGAGTTTATAGTCTAGCTCAACTGATTATAATCTCCCAGACATTGCTTTGTAGTATATCTAAACCACTTGAAAAGAGGTAGAACATGATTTTTATCAACCTTGTTATTCCTGTACCCGTATTGGTATCAGTCGGAACGTTGGGCAGGTGGATCCTGACCAATGCAGCAACCAGAGCACTCATTCTTCCTCCTTGCTCTTTGCACCACTCTCCTTCCCCGCGCTTCTTTCTATATTTTTGCATTGACTGAGATGGATAAGCCCTTAGCATAGTACTTGAGTCAGAATAAGTTCTCATCAATGTTCGCCATTTTCATTATCATTTTTATTTTTATAACTCAGAGCTGATCATAATTCTAGAGTGTGATTAGACACAAGGTAGGGCTCAGGAAAGCTGGTAGTCGTATATTGCAGGTGTAGAATCCATGTGTAAAGTTCCAAAGGTGGAGGGCCAAGATTGGAGAATCCCAGTAGGAGTGCTATATTAGTCAGGTTCTCCAGAGAAACAGAACCAGTAGGATGTATATAGAAAGAGATTTATTATAAGAAATTGACTCGCCCAGTTTTGGAGGCTGAGAAATCCCAACATTTGCATTTGGCAAGCTGGAGACTCAGGAGAGCTGATGGTGTAGTTCCAGTCCAAAACTTGAAGAGCCAGCATTTCAGATTGAGTCCAAAGGCAGGAAAGAAAGCAATGCTCTTGCTTGAAGGCAGTCAGGCAGGAGCAGTTGCCTCTTACTCAGCCTTTTTGTTCTATTCAGCCCTTCAACTGATTGGACAAGGCCCACCCACATAAGGGAGAGTAATCGGCTTCACTCAGTTTACCCATTCAAATATTAATTTTATCCAGAAGTACCCTTATAGACACATCTATAATAATGTTTGACCAAATGTCTGGGCACCCCATGGCCCAGTCAAGTTGACACATAAAATTAACCATCACTGGTACCTAGTGGGGATATTAATTTTTCAAGCAAGCCATAGTTTCAAAGTACAGGGGGTGAGATAAGACTAGTAGAATCACAATAAGCGCAACTCTAAAAACTGGCAACTGAACACGGAGCACTTTTACCTACTCTCAAACAATAGATCTAAGAAGGGAACACGATCTTCCCATACATGTGTAGAGAGAGAGGCCAGGGCAGTCCCCACTGCTATCTGTTAACAAAAAAGGATGACTAAATTTCAACTTACTCAAGAATGAACAACGGAAGGAAAATAAAGGTCTATAAAAAATATAGTATAAGACTAGGGGGAAAGAGTAATCTCCACAAAGTTCTGAAGAATTTCAGGAATCTCTTTGACTTCCTCAACAGAGTGCAGAAAGAGGCAGTCACAATGCATGGGAGCCGAAAAACCAAAGAGGAGAGAAAAGGACCAAAAGATGACAGGATGGGATAAAAAGGCAAAGGCAAAGGCAAATGTAACGGGTAAAATAAGATAAAGTAAAAATAAATAGTACAGATAAAACTGTTTTTCATTTATGAAGGCAACATAATGACTTCCCTGAAATTGCAAGGATTAAGAAAATATCTAGTGAAAAAAAAAAAGAAAATATCTAGCGTTCCTGCTCTTAGTCATTGCTGTTACTTAAGATTGCCCTGGGCATTCTAGTCATGACATAAGACAAGAGAAATAAACAGATATAAATATAAGAAAGGAAGAGAAACAGAAGCTATTAGAGCTGAGGGAGTTGCATAAGTTGTCCAATTATGAAATCAACATGCAAAATGGATCATTTTCCCATATACCAGTAAAGAGTTTGAAAACATAGCAGGCAGACATCCTAATCACAAATCACTATCCATTATAAAATACCTAAGAATAAACTGAATAAGAAACAGGCAGGAATTATATGAAAAAAATTATAAAACTTCACTGAGGGAGGTAAAAGAAGACAAATCACGGAAGAGAAAAATCTGTGTTCGTGGATAGGAAAGCATAATATTCTATTCTTACACACTGAATGTGAATTTTTCCCAAATTAAATTATCCCTTTAATACTATTTCAATTAAAATTGTAACGGGGTTTTTTGCAATGACCAAACACAAACAGCCAAAAAACAGATAAGAAAAATATTACTTAGGGAAGAGGCTCACTTTTACAGATTATCACTAATAGAGATTACAAGTAAAAAACAAATTTTCAGGGGCACCTGGGTCTCTCAGTCAGTTAAGCATCTGAATCTTGATTTTAGCTCAGGCCATGATCTCAGGGTCATGAGATGGAGCCTCGAAACAGGCTCTGCCTTGGGCGTGGAGCCTGCTTGAGATTCCCACTCTCCCTCTCCCTCTGCCCCTCCTCCACTTGCTCTCTCTTGCGTGTGCGTACCCTCTCTCTCTCTCTCTAAAAAAAAAAAAAAAAAAAAAAAAATTCAGCTCTGAGTTGGTTCTCAGCCTTCCAAATGCCTGGTGGACTTTGAAATCCAGCCAGAAATTTCGAATCAACATGTTCAAAGATGTCCTTCCCCAAATTGCTCTCAATTAGCCAATTAAGTCACAAATCAGATGGATTCAAACAGTTCAATACTTCTCTTCTATTTCCACTGCTTACTCTCTAAATCAGGTTTAGGATTACTACCCCATCCCTAAGCTACTGTCTGGTGTTCACAGCGATCACTTTGACTCCGTTGGCTTCTCCAGAATCGGGCTCCAGGCCAGTGGTTCAGCCTTGAACCATGCTGTTGTTATCTGACTAATCACTCTAAAGGGGGCCCTGGTCACATGCTTCAAAACTTTTAGCCACCCCCTAGTCATCTCCTGAATGTAGTCTGAACTGTTCAGACTATATTAGGCAAAGGTCTTCTTGACTTTATCTCTCATTAACCTCCTGTCTCAATCTGTGGCCCAATTGGGGCCACTCCTTGGGCACTGAGAATGCATTCTACTTTGCTACATTTGTGATTTTACCAATTCTAGAATGCTCTTTCCTCCCACCTCTACATGTCCAAATCTACTCCACCTTTTAATCTCACCTGATTTCTTTTACCTACAGATTTTCTTTCCCTCTGTCAATCCTGCGGTACCTCAAGTTATACCCCAAAGCATGAGCATTTAGAGACAAATTTTAGTCTATTTTACTAGAATATGAATTCCCTGTAGGAAATTGCTTATCCACTTGGTGTGTTCCATAGCTTCCGTCAAAGTACCTGACAAAAAGTAGATAATCATTTTATACGTTGAACAAATTAATTAATAAACATAATACAACTCACTCAACTGTAAGCTTAACAAATACTTAGTTTGAGGAAAGTGAGTGACATATACTGAGCTATAAGCTCAAAAAGACTAGAAATAGAACTTGCAAGCAATAATAGCATTTGAATAAACTTTACTTTGTGGCTTTTCAAAAATGTTTTTATTTGTATAGTGTGTTAAACCTTTTTTTTTGTATTTCCAACTTTAACTCTCTGATTTTTCATCTACAGATGTTCTTTACTTTTCAGAATTAACAGAAAGAAACATATTTTTTCTCATTTCTCATCTCAATTAGTATAGACAAGAGGAGAAAAATCCAAGAAATGTTTCATCTAAGACTTTTCACTATCCCTTACTCTTCATATCTGGTACATTTTGCCTTTGAAGTGTTTCTCAACATCCCTTCCTTGTTTTGTGACCAAGACAAAGTATTTCTCCTCTATCCTTTGGATTACTGCAATGTCCTCATAACTGCTCCTAGCCTCCCCTCAAATATATCCTCCACAATATCACCAAACTGATCCATCTACAATATGGATCTGTGTTAATTGAGTATGAAAGTCTACTTCTTAGAAATGAATCTAGATTTGATGATAGAATCTGTGAACCTAGATGAAGTCAACCAAGGGACATATGTACACTGAGAAAAAGAAAGGCTGAGGACAGATCAGTGAGGATCATGTGCCTTCATGGGGAAGCAAAGGAAGATGGACCTATGTTGGGGAATTAAGAGCAATAGCCATAGAAACAGGAGGAAAATCATACGATAGTAGTGTCATAAACACCAGCAGGGCCGATTCAAGAAAGGAGTCATCAACAGTGTCAAATGGTATAGAAACTTGAGTAAGATAAGAATTAAAATGCCCACAGAAGGTAGTCTAAAGGTACAAATTTCCAGTTATAAAATAAATAAGTCCAAGGGATACAAGGCCCAGCATCACAACTATAGATAATAATACTGTGTTACATATTGGAAAAGGTGCCAAGACAGAAAATCTTAAAGGTTTTTAATCACACAAAAAATTTGTAACTACACGTGGTGATGGATATTAACTAGACTTATTGTGGTGATCATTTCACAACATACCTGAATATCAAATCATTGTTGTTCACCTGAAATTAATGTAACATTATATGTCAGTTATATCTCAATTAAAAAAGCAAATAATCACCCATCTGGATGCAAAAAAATTATAAGAAAGTAAATTGCTTAAGCATTAAAATAGTAATTTTAATGGGTATGTTATAGCAAAATCAATTACAGTTTTCAGTGAAACCAGATACCCTGACCTAAAAAGCTATATAATTCATAAGAGAAAGAAAGAAAGTGCCACTGGATTTAACAATGAAAAAGTCTGCACTCCTTAGCAAGAACAGTTTTAGAATTGTCAAGGAATAACTGAAAAGAAAAGAAGTTGAGGGGCGCCTGGGTGGCTCAGTCAGTTAAGCGTCTGCCTTCGGCTCAGGTCATGATCCCAGGGTCCTGGGATCGAGCCCCGCATCGGGCTCCCTGCTCCGTGGGAAGCCTGCCTCTCCCTCTCCCACTCCCCCTGCTTGTGTTCCCTCTCTCGCTGTGTCTCTCTGTCAAATACATAAAATCTTAAAAAAAAAGAAGAAGAAGTTGAGACATACATAGACTATTTGTTTAAGAAACTTGAAGATGTGAGTAAAGAAAATAGTTGAAGGATTCATTTAATTTTGTTTTGAAATAGAAGACTTGAAGATATTTACTTTGTACCTCCGTTAGCTATCACTGCGTAACAAACTACACCAAAACCTAGTGACAATACCAAAAGTTCACCAGGCTGCAAGGCTGTTGGGTGGTTTTCCTGATCTAAAGCACGCCCAGCAGGTCTTGGCTGTGCTGGCTCAGGCATCAGCTGTTGGCTTGTGCGTAGGCTGAGGACTGGCTGGTCTAGGATGGTTTCAGCTGAGACGATTCATCTCTGCTCCGTGTGTCTGTTGTCCTGCAGTAGGCGAGCTGGACTTGTTCATATGGTGATGGCAGGGTTCCAAGAAAGAGAATAGGAGCACACAAAGCTTCTTGAGGTCAAGACTCAGAAGTGGCACCTTGTCACTTTACCTGTGCGCGATTGGCAGAACAAGTCATAAGGTCAGGTCAGAGTCAATGGATGAAGAAACCAACACCGTCTCTTGACAGTGAGAATTGCAAAGTCACCTTGCAAGGGACATGAATAGAGGGAAGGGTAGAGAATTGGCACCATGGTTGTAGTGAGTCGCCAATTCATACCCTGTTTCATATCCCCCAGGAAAGGCAGGGACTTACCCTGCAGTAAGAGTGGGTTTCTTGATCAGCCAGTCTGCTCCTATTCTCTGATTTGCAAAGATCTCCCCTGTCACCTGATCTCAAGAGTGGCAACCAAGAGGGGTGTTGTAGAGGCTTCATCTTCTAAGAAGGGCCAGGATTCAAACCCCCTATGAATTTTCACATTTCAAGAAATGGTTCAATGTCCTATCATGGCAATTCTATAACTTCATAATTTTTAAAAGTAAGTTTGCTCAAAAACAAGTTTCTTCCTATTGTCCATGATTTTGTGAAGACTGAGATCATCCTTTATGAAATACATCCATCGAGGGGCGCCTGGGTGGCTCAGTCAATTAAGCATCTGACTTCAGCTCAGGTCATGATCTTGGGGTCCTGGGACTGAGTCCCACATTAGGCTCTGTGCTCAGCAGGGAGTCTTTCTCCCTCTGCCCCTTCCCCAACTCATGCTCTCTCTCTCTCTCTCTCTCAAACAAGTACATAAAATCTTTAAAAAAAAAAAAAAGAAAAGAAAAAGAAATATATCCCTCTAGTTATTCTCAAGGTGCTCTACTGATCTCTTTTATAGAAGCTGAGGAAACTTATTTTAAGCATTTTCATGTTAGTATCTTCAAACATAATTGTTTATTTAGGAGAGAAGCAATTTTCAAATGGTTTTATTCCTTAGAATCAGCTGCCGTTGATCTGCCATCACTTCCAGTTTATTTGTATGCATTGTGATAGTATTTGTATTAATGCATGTCTATTTTAAGATATTTGTTTTAAAAGGCTGTAACACTTTCATTGTAAAATGTCAGCCTTGATGAATTATAACTTTAAAAAGTTTTTTTAGAAAGATTTGTTTTATTTATTTTAGAGACAGAGCATGAGCAGGGGGAGGGGCAGGGGGAGAGGAAGAGGGATGGAAGCAGACTCCCCACTGAGCGCAGAGTCTAACCCAGGGCTTCATCTCACGACCCTGAGATCATGACTTGAGCCGAAATCAAGAGTTGGACGCTTAACCGACTGAGCCATCCAGGCGTCTCTACAAAGTTTTTATATACACAAAAATAATGTTATACTTTCATGTAGTATTTCAGTTTATGCTTAAAAGTAAATATGATCAATGTATATCTGTAAGGACTGATGGATTTTATTCTATACCATCTGAATGTCATCCACTACTCTAAATAGCTTACAAAAAGAAAGACTTGCCAAAATTTAGGGTCCCGAAAGACTATAACTTATTAAATTGTGTCTTCAGTTCATTGGATACATAATTGGAGTTGTGCCCGAGAGCTATGATATTACATGACATTTCATGTTGAATATTAAATGAAAGTTAACATATGTATATTTTTGATTGACAGGCTAGTACTTACGAATATAAATTTTAAAAGCCTCAAGGACATGTTAGCCCAAAGATAAAATACAAAATGCACGGCCACTTCAGAAAAGACCTTATCAGCTGTCCTAATGGCTCTTTTCATGGTCTGTATGGTGGCTGTCCCAACAGTGAGAAATAACCTGGATTCCTCTCTGGAATATTGTAGCACTAAGGACATTACCATTGTCTCTTTCCTGTGACTTGAGTTTTTCTCCTTCACTAATTTATTCTTCAGCACTTCTTCTGTCTCATCAAAGAAGCCTACAGTTCTTTTAAAATCAGTCAGCAAAAAAGGATTTCAAGCATAGCTATGTAAATACATTAAAGATCTTGTGGGTTCAGTGTTCAGTTACAATAACAGCCAAGATTGTTCCTTGTTTTCCTCATCATTCTCCTGGGCGGAGCTTGTTGTTAAGAGATACAAAGAAAAATAGCATCTTAAATAAATACAAAATTTGATACCATGGCTTATTTATATGTTCAGATAGATCCTGACATCCCTAACCCTATTTTTTCTCCTTATTTAACAGAAACGGTGTGCTTTGTCCATGAACATCCAAACATCCAATATTCTTTGTGGTAATGCATCAATTTTTGAAAAAATTAATTGTTTTTATAATGTGCAATGTTAAAATTTTTCAAATAATATAGAAAGATATAAAATAAATCTCCATCTCACTACCTAGTCCCACTGTGCAGTGTTTTATAGCCTTCTGCCAACAAATGTTTTTCATAAATGTTTTGATGTGTAAATCACATACCCCCATATATATGTATATAATCTATTTTCCTCCTGAGATAATTCTGTATCTACTACTGCCTTGCACATCAGTGCATATATATTTGTCTAACTCATCTTAACAACCACATAATATTCTAGTTTAGAGATGTACCATAATTTATTTAACCAATCCCATAGTTATAGTTATTTAGCCAAATGTCCCCTCATAGGGGAGAGCTTTGTCTATTGCATCAAACTCACTTTAGAATCTGTGTTCTATTTGTTGTATAATAAATATGAAAAAAATATAAAAATACTTCTTACATCATTTGTAGATATCCTTTAAAGATTAGCCAATGATTGGGAAGTGGTATAAAATTATTATATTGCCAATGATTTGATGGTCCCTTCTTTGTCACTCACAAGAGAACATTTTCCATCTTTATACTTTAAGGATGTATTTTACAGTTTTAAAAATACTGTAGGGGCGCCTGGGTGGCTCAGTCAGTTAAGAGACTGACTCAGTCTCAGCTCAGGTCATAATCTCAGGGTTCTGGGATCCAACCCCACATTGGGCTCTACGCTCAGTGTAGAATCTGCTTGTCCCTCTCCCTCTGCTTCTCCCCCAGCTTGTGCACTTACTCTCTCTCTCAAATAAATATGTATAAAATCTTTAAAAAGATATACAAATTTTCAGAATAGTAGAATATTACTAAAAACCTTAGAAGAAGAGTAAGTACTAGGAAACCTGGTTTATATCTTGGGTTTTGAGTAGAATAATCAGGTTTCAAAATATTCTCCGCTTTCTATATAGCCCTCTTTTCTTAATCTTGGAAATGACTGTAGGAATTTAGTATTAAGTAAAGAAAGCCTGTCTGGCACATGCTTAGAATTCAGAGAATCTGGACCCAATTTACCCATGACCTTGTGAATTGCTGAAACACTTGCACTTTGAGACTGGAAGAGCTTATCAAATATTTATCAAGCATGAAGAGACGCTTCCCTATACACAGACTGATGACAGCTGGGAATTGCAAGGAAAAATAAAATCCCCCAAGCAGGGTGGATATACCCAGGAAAGGTTACTTAAAAAAGGAAAAATGGGGTTGGCATCAAAATAGTTTTCTGAAATGCCAGAGGAAAGTTAAGCAAATCTTACAATTTTGTGAAACTATGTTATTTTTTACTGTTATTAATTTTATGAAATGCATTATAAATTCTATTTAAATAAAAATTATCAAACATGTTGTTTGAAGTGCTTTGCATTAGCTCATTAAACCCTCAAAACAAGGTAGGTGTTATCCCTATTTGACAGATTGGGAAACTGAGAGAAGAGAAGTTGCCCAAAGTTGCAAAGCCCGGATGTGGTTAAGCCAGGATTCGAACCTTGGCCATGTGAGAACAAAACTTGCTCTCATAACCACTACTCTATTTTGACCATCATAAAAGATAAAGTGGAACTTTCCTCTTGCTGGTGCTAAATACAATCCTGTATATTATATATAAAGCAAACAGAAGAAGAGCTCATGAAGAGATTTCTATATCAATAGCCATTAGGGAAATGCAGATTAAAACCACAACGAGCTATTACTCCACACTTATCAGAGTGGCTACAATAAAAAAAACAAAAAAGTAACACCAAATGCGGCCAGGGATGTGAGAAACTTGATTTCACACTTTGCTAGAAGGAATGTAAAATGGTAGAGTCACTCCAGAAAATACAGTGGTAGTTTCTTGAAAAACATGTCACTATCGTATGACCCAGCAACTGCATTTTTGGATATTTATCCCAAGGAAATAAAAACTTGCATTCATGCAAAAACCTGTACACAAATGTTTTTATTAGTAACAGCCAAAAACCAGAAGCAACCTAGATGTCTTTCATCAGGCGAACGGTGGAACAAAATGTCATATAGCCATACCACGGGATACTACTCAGCAATAAAAAGGAACAGACTATTGACACATGCATTCACTTGGCTGAATCTTCAGAGAATTATGCTGAGTGAAAAAAAGTTGATACCAAGAGGTCACAGACCATGTGATTCCATTTATATAACATTCTCAAAAGGACAAAATTGCCGAGTTATGGAGGGATCGGGAGTGGGAGAGAAATGGGGGGGGAGTTGCTCACAAAGGGCAGCTTCAGATTCTTTCAGTAAAAGAATTGTCCTCCAACGTTGCTGCAATAATGTCAGCATCCTGGGTTGTATCATAGTTTTGTAGGATGTTTCCTTTAAGGGGGAACTGGGTAAAGGGAGCGTGGGATCTCTGTGCATCATTTCTTATAACTGCATGTGAATCTCCAATTTTCCCAAAATAAAAAGTTTAAATAAGAAACAGGTAATGTGTTCCAGTTATGGGATGAGTAAGCCATGGGAGGAAAGGTGCAGCATAGGGAATATAGTCCGGGGTTATAATAGCATAATACGGTGACAGATGGTAATTACGCTGTGGTGAGCATAGCATAACCTATAGACTTGTCCAATCACTATGTCATACGCCTGAAACTAATGAAACATCCTTGTTGACTATCCTTCACTAATAATAATAAAAGGAAATAAGTAATGTGTTGAAATCCAGAAAACCATATTTGTGTTCAAGGGCAATAAAAAGACAGGCTCAGATTTATCCCTCTAATATCTTTTACAGCAGAGGGGACAAGGTGGGGTGGGGTGATGGTGGGGCTTGAAGATATTCTTCAAATTAGAGTCTAAAAAAATAGAACTCATAAAAGCAAATGAAAAACAATATAATAAAATAAAGCAACGTTAAGACTAGACAGTGGATATTATGATGATTACCTCAAAAAACCACATCTAAGGGACAGTAAAAGCGTATTACCGAGAACATCCCCCCCCCCTCACTACCCAGATTAATGTTCGCTGCTCCCCATTTAGTCCTGGACCAGTCAAGTCCTTCTTACATTATAAAGTTGTTTTAGTTTTAATAGTGCTTCCATATTCACTTCAAGTGCCCACTAATGGGATTTATACATTCTTCTCCAGGAGAAGCCGAGCTTTATGTTTTCATGAAAGCCTTTGAAGTACTAGAGTTTATTTGATTTTTTTTAAATATAATCAGTACAATTAAATTGAATTGAATCTTCACTTTAGAAATATTTTCTATGGAAATAAGGGAGAAAGACAAAAAAAAACCCTTTGGAAATGTTGCATCCCCTTCTGTACCAGTCAGAAAATCAAAGCCATTTTGATAAGTTTTAATTGCTGCCTCACCCGCCTTGTTGCACTTTATTCAAAACCAGAATAACTTCCTGTTGTGTTGCCAGATGGCTGAAGTGATTTCATGGTGACATCGCCCACATGTGCTTTAATGAAGTCTAAACAGAACAGTTCCCATTTCTGGACTAAATAAGCACTCTTAAAATGCCTTCTGCTCTAGAATACAAGAAAGCCTTCTACACGTTTCGACATGTCAAGTTTCTGGAGGCTTCTGGGAGGTAGCCATTCCCTTTACCTTTTCCTTGCATCTGGAGCCCTGATTACCAGCACTGACCCAGCACTGACTGCAGGATGGGACCCCTCGCCGCCCAACCCCCCCCCACCAGGAGCTTTCAAAACTACTGATGGCTCCCCCCCACCCCACCCCCCCGTCCCAGCCCCCAGGGAGGTGAAAGACTAGCTCCAATGTGGCCTGAGCCTCAGGAGTTTTTAAAGCTTCCAGAAGTTTCAAATGCGGCCTACGTCGAGAAGCACAAAGTTTCATGATTTTGATCAAATCTAAGGGCAACTTAATTTGCCATTTTTATCAACTCAATTCCTAGGCTAATGAAATTGCATTGTTGAAAAATGTCATTGGAATTCTAAATCGCACTTGGCATTCTGGTTCCAAGTTCTAAGTTCTCTCTTCAAGTGATCAGACAGCTCAGTTTTAAATCAGTAAAATAGTTGTCTTGGTCTTGGTAATCATTCTGCAATGTATATGTATATCAAATCATCACATTATGCACTTTAAATATACACAGTTATACTTGTCAGTTATTCCTCAATAAAGTTAAAAAATTAAAAATGCTTCTAAGTTTTACTAGTAAAAAAAAATTAGTAAATAGATATTGTGGCTTGGACATGCATGTGCAAACTGGAGGTCTCTGACACATAGCAGGTTGTAATTTGGCTGAAGCACAAATTGGAATGAGATGTGCTTCTAGGTTGGAGAGCAGGAGCATCCATGTCTCAATTCAGTTTTCTAGTACTCTGCTGGTTGCGGGGGTGGTGCTCAGGGCATGACACCTTTTCTCCCAGTTAGAAATGGTCTCCAAGTGAGAAAGAACATGTTGGTGACAGTGAAAAGAGCAATTGACTTTTGGCATGAAGATATACATCAATACATTCCATTGTAAAACATTCCCATGTTTACGTAACTCATGTGTCAACCTCCCCCCAACACACGCACGCACGTATGTTCTCCACCATTTCCAAGAGCCAGTCATGTATCTACAGTATATTGGGGGGAAAAGAAATAGTTAGTTCATGTTTGTCCCCAAATCATTCAACAATGTAGCTGTGGTTCCATTCTCCCCTCTTCCCTCCCAAGGCTTCCAGCTTTTGTACTAAGCCTCTGTTCATTTGTAGCTGGTTGCTGCTGAAAACCTCAAGAGGACCTCTTAATCAACCCTTTCATTGTCATGCTGGTCAGAGGGGTGATTTGGGAGGAGGGCAAATGTCCATTTACTGTTCCCACCTTTGGTTTCCCAAAGTTGGAAGGTTTCTCATGGGGTACAACCTGAGCCCATGAGATTTCCTGAAGGTTTGCCACTAACTGGACGGAATTACAATTTAGGCAAAGGAACTTCAAGTAGGAGGCAAACTATGGCTCTTGTCAAGCTAAGGCAAAAAGAAATGAAATGAAACAATTCTCCTATAGCCTTCTCCTGGCACATACCAGTTCTTGACCTATCTTCCTTATGTCAGATCTACCTACTTATCTCTCTGTGCAGAAAAGCCTTTCTCCAATTCTTTACAGTACTGGAAAGACCTTTCCCTCCCTCTGAAATAACTCTTTCCCCCAACCAGGGCTATCCATAGCACCCAAAACCCCCCAGAGTACATTTCCCAAAATGGATTTGCAGCATACATCCACTTCATTTACTCAAATTCAACTATACGCTCCTCCTTTAAAAATAGCAAGCAGTGACAATTTGTATAGTGGAGGTGATGCTGCCTACTTTCTTCTTAAAAAGCTTTTGACCAAAAGTGTAAATGAGATGGGAAACATGAATCTGCATGCCCTTTATGGGTAGCATTTCTCCAAGCTTCTCATTTCGCTGTGCTAAGGGTAATTCTGCTATTGGATGTGTGGGTTTTTCATACATCACGGTTCCTAAACACATGCCAATCGTTTATTCGGCATTCAGTTTAAGAAACACTATTCTTCTATTCCTGCAGAAAACACTGATATGGGCTTATTGGGTGATAAAATATCCGTCTTCACTTCCTAACGGATTTTCAAGGGTAATGTTTATATGCAATTTTCTCTTTGGAAGTGCTGACTTTAGACCAGGGGTCAACAGACTTTTTATGCAAAAAGCCAGATAGTAATTATTTTAGGCTTAGCGGGCGATACGGTCTCTGTCCCACTTACTCAAGTCTGCTGTTATAATATGAAAGCCACTATAGACAAAATGTAGATAAATGGGTATGGCTGTGTTCCCATAAAACTTTATTTATAAAAACAGGTAGTGGGCCAGATTTTGTCCTTGAGTGCTAGCTTGCTAACTCCTGCTTTAGACAATAACCTCATGTAAAAGGCCACTTAAGGGCATCTGCAGAATCATCCAGGTGGGCTCTGACAGGCAGAACAGTCCGGGGTTGGTTTGGGCACTCAAAGGCTCCCTGTCTTCGCGATCTTTGTACCAAAGTGAGGTGAAAGCCTTCATTCTCCCCGAGGCTAACCGTCTTTGTGAGTAACTGCAGAAACATGCTCAAACATACTCCTACACAGATACACCCACTTACATCCCCTCACACACATTCACACATTCTCCCAAGGACAAACAATTCTCAGAGACAGACAATAGTCTACATCCACACTAAGGGAAAGAGACAGTTTCCTAGAAGCAACAAAATCTGCGCAGCTGCCCCACATTTAGAATGTGCTCTCACAGTGGAGAGCACATTCTAAATTACACCCCAGAGCAATTTCAAACGTTTTCTTCTCATTTTCTTCCCCTGGGCCATGCCAAGGGGCCTCGCTGGGCATAGAAAATGCCATCCCTTATGATGCCTTTCCAAACAATACAGTCCTCAACCCCTTGGCTAATTGGACAACTGCCTGGGTTTTGAAATTACAGGTTTTTCTTTACTATGCTCAAAGCTGCGCTCCCTGCTAATTGTCTCCGGAGGAGAGGAATTGTAGGAAAAGGTAGTTTGCTACCCTCCCCTCCATCCCCCTCCCCTCCCATGAGCCCCTAGAGGTCATAGCAGCAAGTGCATATGGTACTTCCAGTTACACCTACGGATTTGGGGGTTGGTGGAGCTCTTAATAGATATTTTTGAAGAATGCCAAGGGCTTGCCGTGTTGATGTTACAGAAGAATAGGGAGGATCCCTACCTCTGGGACAAGTGCCTGTAACTCTTTACAGCCGGTTTTCTTCATGGGGGTGGTATGGGGTTTACACAGTACATTACACAGAAAGAACACCCTACCCTCTGCCCCATCCTCCTTCACTTTTTTTATAAAGATTTTATTAATTTATTTGAGAGAGAGAGAGAGAGAGAGATGGAGCAGGGAGGGGGCAGAAGGAGAGGGAGAAACAGACCCCCCGCTGAGCAGGGAGCCCGATGCGGGGCTCCATCCCAGGACTCCACGATCATGACCTGAGCCAAAGGCAGACGCTTAACCAACTGAGCCACCCAGCTGCCCCTCCTCATTCACTTTTATGGAAATTTGCTAAAAATATCTCTTCTTTCAGCCATACACAACCTCATCACCACTCTGTCTTTGTCTTAACTTCTTTCTCATCCCCTGTCCCCTCCATGTCACCCAGCCTCCCAGCTGAAAATGGTCACTGGGACTTGCACTCTTGCCTGGTGGCAGAACCAAGGCACTCATTGGCCACAGAGCGGGCAGCTCTGTGTTACCACCATTCCTCTCTTTTCTTTCTCTGCCATAAGGGAAAGTCCACAAAACCCCCTAGGAAATGCTACTGTTCTTCCTTTGTTTTTGGTTCTGGTGAATAACATTCTGCACATAATGCATATATGGTTATGCTCTGTAGTTGTTAAATGTAGGATGGAAGGGTATTTTCTTATCTGACTAGATTTGAATTTCTTATAGCCTGATGCAGTATATAGAACCTTTTACTTAATCAATTGTGTGTTTGGTTCAAAAAAAAAATAGTTTTTTTAATCTACCAACTCATTTAATAAATGCTTCCAAGCATTATTCTGTGAATGATGACAGCTATTCTCCATGTCCACAAATGAAAAAGGAAAAATGCAGGTGTTTTTTTTAATTTTTAATTTTTTATTTTTGGTTCCGTTGTATATTTTTATTACTCAGTTTCCCCTCTTGTACCTACTCATGATGAACTACAGTACTGGTGTCACTGATTCCTTATCATAAAAAATGCATGTGTTTTAAATTAAAGCAGAAGAGACTAAGATCAGATTTTCTCCTTTTTTCACTTTTTAGATCAAATATTACTTTAATCTAAAATTGACAAATATCTATTACAAAATCCTGTAACATTACAAAAATATAAAAAGCAGAAAATAGTAGTAGAGTTGTCCCTTAATCCTACCCACCCTACCAAAAAAGCCAATATTTATAGTGAATACTCTTCCCAACTCCAACCTGTTTTATTTGGTTTTTACTTGATAATATTTTATGGATATTATGGTAGATGATATTAGGTCCATCTACATCTGGTGCTCCTTTCTAAGGTGTTGTTTTCTGTGCGAAGATAACAAATTTTGTTTTGTTGATCTCAGGCATGGCGATTGACTAACTTTGGCCAAGGAAATGTAAGCAGATATGTATCATCTTCGAGCAAAAGCTTTAAAAGCTAGCTTGTACTTTCGACATGTCTCTCTTTACCCTCTTCCATGAGATCAGAAAATTTTATACAGAGGTTGTTCTATCATGCTGAGTTCTAGAGTTAAGATGATGTAGAGAAAATGATGTAGAGCTGATTTACAGTGAATATGTGAAGTGAGCAAGAGAAAGTCCTTTGAGATTTGGGAGTCATTTGTTATGGTAGCTTCAACCTGGCCTACCCTGACTGATACAAACACATTTACATATAAACACATATGGCTCTACACATTTTTTTAAGCAGGTGCATGGGATTGCATTCTTTGGATCACCAGGTTGTATTTAATCAATCCCTACGTATACACATTCAAACTATTCCTATTTTTGACAATCTCAAATGAGAACATTTTTACATTTTTATTTTATGACTGGCCTTCTAACCGAACTCCTTGATTACTAATAGTTTGTTGCCACTTGTTTCTACTGGATATTCTAGTTGCATAATTTATCAGTTCTAACATTGGAATTTTTGTCCCTTTTTCTTCAATATTTTATGCCTTTTATTTCATTCCCTTGTCAAAATGCTTAGGCTAGAATTTCTAGAAGAATATAAAATATAGTTGAGGAAGTAGGCCACCTACCTTATCGTGTTCCCTATCTTTAATGAAGACACCACTAGTGTCTCATTATATCATGACAACCGTTATGTTGAAGAAGTAAGCTTCTAATTATACTTTGCTATGGGATTGTTTTAGAGTTCATTAAGTTAAAATTCTATTTTGAGATAACTGGGGATTCAAAAGCAGTTGTAAAAAGTTATATAGGGAGATCCACTGTACCCTTTCCCCGGTTTCCCCACTAGTAACATTTTGCAACACTCCAGCACAAGGTCACAAGCAGGCTATACACATTGATAACAGTTGCTCTCCTCCTCTGGTAGCCGTAGCCACATCTGCTTTTCCTTTTTTAAAAAGATTTTATTTGTTTATTCATGAGAAACAGAGAGAGAGAGGCAGAGACGGAGAAGCAGGCTCCCCGTGGAGCAGGGAGTCCAACGTGGGACTTGATCCCAGGACCCCGGGATCATGACCTGAGCCGAAGGCAGACGCTTAACCGACTGAGTCACCCAGGCATCCCATCTGCTTTTCCTTTTGATGTCTGCTGGGTCTGTAGTGATGATACCTTCTGTTTCACTTCTGATATTTGTAATCTGTGTCTTCTCTCTTTGTCAGTTTTGCTGGAGGTTTGTTAATTTTGTTGATCTTTCAAAGAAATAGCCAATTTGTTTCATTGATTTTTCTCTTTGGTTTTTCTGTTTCGATTTCATTGATTTCTGCTCCTGCCTTTATTAGTTCCTTCCTTCTGCTTGTTTGTGTTTATTTTGATCTTCTTTTTCTAGGTTTTTGAGGTGGGAGCTTAGATTATTGATTTGAGAATTTTCCTCTTTTGTAATATATGCATTTTACTGCTATGCTTCTTGCTTCTCAGCATGGCTTATCTGTGTCCTACAGATTTTGATTTGTTGTACAGTGTTTCTTGAACACCTGGGGATGAGGTGCCCACCCACCGCACAGTCAAAAATCTGTGTATTTGACTCCCCCAAAACTTAACTAATAGCCTACTCTTGACTGGAATAACATAAACAATTTTTTAACACATATTATACATGTTACATTTATTATATACTGTATTTTTACAATAAAGTAAGCTAGAGAAAAGAAAATGTTATTAAAAAATCATAAGGAAGAGAAAATATAATTACAATACTATGCTGTATTTATATAAAAAATCTGCATATAAATAGACCCATCCAGTTCTTACCTGTGTTGTTCCAGGGTTGACTGTATTTCCATTTTCCTCTGCTTAAATGTATTTTTA
This sequence comes from Callorhinus ursinus, assembly GCF_003265705.2. Lineage (NCBI taxonomy): Eukaryota > Metazoa > Chordata > Mammalia > Carnivora > Otariidae > Callorhinus > Callorhinus ursinus. Next base: position 1,814,880 of record NW_027397125.1, read on the forward strand.
AACTTCCTTCAAGACTTTTTCTTTGTTTCATGCATTATATATAAATGTGTTGTTTGCTTTCCAAGTGTTTGGGTTTTCTTGTGATCATTCTATTGTTGATTTCTAGTTTGATTCCACTATGATTAACAGGCTTTGTATAATTTCAATTTTTTGTAATTTGTTGAGGTTTGTTTTATGGCCCAGGAGAGGTTTGGGCGTATATTCTGTGAGCACCTGCAAAGCATGTTTATTTGCTGTGTTTTCGTGAGGTATTCTTTAAATATTGATTAGATCCTGTTGGTTGACGGTGTTGTTAAGTTCTCTTTATCCTTGCTGATTAGTATAGTTGTTCTAGCAAATGTTGAGTTTGTGTTGATATTGCCAACAAAAATTGTGTATTTGTTTCTTTCTCCTTTCGTTTCTATCCATTTTTGCTTCGTATATTTTGGAGCTCTGTTCTTTGGTTCATACATATTAGGCTTTCAGTGATACCTCCTGGCTGGGAGTAGTAAAAGAGTGCTTTGTTTCTGCTCCCTACATGGTTTCTGTTGGCATCATGTTGTAATGGCTTCATTACCACTGGGAAGTACTGAAGTCCTGATTCTCTCGGAAACCTCCTTAGACAACACCTTGGGGAGGAGGGGAAATGCCACCTCTTTACTGCAGGGTGGGGATGGAATTCCATCCTCCCCAATCAATCCCCACTGACATTGTGGGCAGTGGTGGGGAGGGTACTCATTATAGCCTGGTGAGTGTGGACTTCTAGGCTCTCTATACTACCTTTGCCATTTTGGGTGGTGATGTCATGGGGTCACAGTGTTTTCTGTGGTGTTTCACTGGAGTGTTTGTTTAGAAACTTTCTTTGTTGCTAGGCTACCCCTTTCCTGGTCCTCTGGATAGAGAGAGCAGGCTTCTCATGGGATTTTTTTTTTTTTTTTTTTTTTGATCTGCATCTGTTGCCCTTTCTAGGTGCCAGCTTCTTAAGCTCCACTTGTGGGAAATATGAAGCAAAAGAAATCCAGGGGGTTCATCATTGTGTAATTCCTACCAGTCTTTTTCCTTCTCTCTACCTTTCTGATACTCCTTATGATATATATAGATATAGATATAGATATAGATATAGATATAGATATAATCTATATATATTCTAGGTGGGGTTTTTTTGTACTTAGTGAAAGGAATAGGGGAAAGTACATTTACTCCATCTTCCCAGGAACAGAAGTCCAAGGAATTTTATTAGGAGTGAGTACTGAATGGTTCAGCTGCCTCTGTCTTGATGTACTAAAATGAAGAGATCTCCTGATTTTGAACAATAGTTCCATTTATGTGATGAACCCTTCTTCCAATCATGAAATATTATGTGATATTTTGCTTAAGGCTAATACTAATATCTTATTTAGGATTTTAAATATCAACGTTCACATATGAAATTGGCTCAGAGTTTTCTTTTCCTATCATATATTTATATTTATATTTCAGTCTTTAGAATATTGTTTGTGGAAATTTTTCTTCTTTATTTGTGCCCTAGAACTACATGGCATAAAAATTATCTATTCCTTAAAGATCTATAGAAAAAAATTCTATTTCCTAGAAGGCTCTTGGTTATGGCACTTTCTTAAAAGATAATTCTTCAAGAACTTTCCTAATTTCTTCCAGTATTGTTGATCTCTTTAAGCACGATTTGTCTTAAGTCAACTTTTGACATTTTTCTTCCCCTGGCTTTCAGATATATTATCAAGTTCTTACTTTACTTCTCTTATTTTTCTTCCAGATCTGTGGTTATTTTCTTTATTCATTCTTATTTCCATGTATTCATATTTCCTCCCTTTTTTTCTTATTAAATAACAGAATAATTTATATTATTGCTTGTATTATAAAAGTTTTACTTGTAATTTCCATTGCTTTTTGCTTTCCAATAATTTGATTCCATATTTTAGTTCTATTAATTCCTTCATTCTGCCTTCCTTAAGTTTAACTCTTTCTTCTAATTTCTTAATTTTTTAAGATAATTATTTTCATTTTTTCTTTTTCAGTAAGAAGGTGATATGAGGTTATGAATTTTCTTAGAAGTACAGTTTTGATCACTTTCCTCTGGCTTTGATAACTACTATTCTCATTATCTTTCTTTTGTTGATACTCTGACATTTTGGCTTTGATCACCTTTGATACAGAGTTGTTCAGAGGAGCATATGAACATTTCCAAAGGGTTGAAGGCTTTGCTTCCATTTGAGAAAAAAAAAAAACAAATGAAAACAAAAACAAACAACTGCTTCTAGTTGTACACGGTAAAAATATTTTATGCTCTTTATACCTTGTACAATGTGTTGAGACCTTTTCTATGGCTTAATGTATGGTCAGTTTTTATTACTATTTCATGGGAGCCTGGACAGAAGGTAGTCTTTTATTTCCAGAAGGAGTTTAACAGATGTTTATTATTTCAAGCTTGTTAATTCTATTATTCAGGTCCTCAGTGTTTCTATTTTTCTGTCTGCTTGATTTGACAAGGACTGAAGAAAGGCATTTTAAACTTGTCACTTCAAAAATAAAAGTAATGCATTCTCATAAATAATTTTTTTACTCCAAATGGTAATCATGGTACTTTTTTCCTTCCCTCCCCCATTCTCAGTTCCACACTCAAAGATACATGCTGTTAACAGTTTCTGGCTTTAGTATGTGTTGTAGAAATAGATAAATAAATTGTATGCCACATTATGTATAAAATATGTATGTTATGATTATATGTCTTCAGAGTTATCTTTTCATTTTAAGGAACTAAAATTTTGCAGCCAAGCCCTCATTCCATCTCTTTTTTTTTCCTTTTTCCCTCCTCCTGAAGCTGATGTATATCACTCCATGATTTTTATACTTTTATTTTTTAAAGATTTTATTTATTTATTTATTTATTTGTTTATTTATTTATTTATTATCTATCTACTAATTTATTTTAGAAAGAGATAGATCGGGGACAGGGAGAGGGAGCAGAAGAAGAGGGACAAGCAGACTCCTTGCTGAGCACAGAGCCCTGATGTGGGGCTTGATCCCAGGACCCCAAGATCATGACCTGAGCTGAAATCAAAAGTCGGACACTTAACCCGCTGAGCCACCCAGGCGCCCCAATTTTTGTACTTTTAATTCATATCTATATATTCAAAAACAATATATGTTACATGTATGGATACATATGTATACCATATATATATGCCATCAAATTATCCATCCTTTGACAATTTGATTTTTACCCTACATCATTCTTTTGATATAAATTGTTATACATTGATGTCATTAGTCATTTATTTTAACTGCTAAATGGATTTGCACTGCCTACATAAAACCGAATTTATCCATTCACCTACTAAAGAACAGGTTATTTCTACTTTTCTAGAAAGGTGTACTTTATACATGTCTGCTTATATATAATAGACAGAGCTTCTCTGGCCGGACATCCAGAAGTAGATTTTTTGTATAGTAGAATATGGGCATCTTCAACTTTCTGAGCCAGTGTCCTAAAAAAATGTACTTTCCAAAGTGGTTATTCAGTTACTCCTCAGCACATATTTTATTGGGTGTTTAGTATATGACAGGTCTGTTCTAAGCTCTAGGGATATAGCAATAAACAGAAGACTTATTTCCTGTCCTTCTGAGGTTTACATTCTAAGCTGAGAAGATCGAGAATAAATAAAAATATAAAACACCAATGGCAATTAGGGCTTTGAAAAATTAAAGAAAGTATAAGGGGTGAACAGAGAGCAGTTGGGCTGGGGTGGGCTGAGTAAACATGGCAATATTTTTAAGCAGGTGGTCAGGGAAGACCTGTCCAATAAAGTGAAGTTTAAGCAAGAACCTGAATGAAATGAGGGAGAGAGACCCAGGGGGCCTCTTTGGAGAAAGCATAGTCTAGGCTGGGAGACTAGCAGGTGCAAACAGTAGGTGAGCTGCGGGAGAAGTGGGAACCAGCCTGGTGTGTTTGAGGACCGGCAAGGAAATTGGTACCCTGCAGGAGCAAATAGCCAGGAGGTAGATCAAACAGGGCAAATGTAAACTACGGTAAGGACTACAGTTTTGTATCCGAGTGGAATGGGAAGCCAGTAGGAGGTTCTAGGAAAAAAAAGTGACTTTTAGGACTTAGGTCCTAAAAGGGTGACCTTGGCTCTGGTGTCGAACAGCCCTAGAAGACTGTCATCATAATCCAGGGGACAGATGGATATGAGTGATAGCTCTGGAGGTGATCTGATTCTGGGTATAAGTTGATGTGAGGGCTGCCAGGGTTTACTGATGACCAGACGTGGGGAGTAAGAGAAAAAGGGCTTAGGGCTGCCTTGGATGTTTTAGTCTTTAGCTGTAGAAAGAACAGAATTACCACTTAATGTGGGAGGAGTAGATTAGGGTCTTAAATCTGAGACCCCTACTGGATGCTGAGGTGGAGAGAACAGTCATTTCCAATTTTTGCAGACAACGCAGGGTTTGGGACAAGTAGTATTGCCAGTGACTGGTTTTATGAATTTATTATTTCCCACCTGCAGTGTGTAAGAGCTTCTGTTTTCATCAACACTTCAACACTTGATGTTATCAGACTTATTTTTGCCAGTCTGATGGGTTTGAAATGGTCTCATTATCATTTCAATTTGCATTATCCTGATTCCAGTGATAGAGCATCTTTTATTATGGTTAGTGGCCACATGTGTTTCCTCTTTTGTGAAATGTCTGTTTATCTTTTCAATTTTATTTATTGGTTTATAGGGGCTTTTTATAAATTCTCAATATTAATCTTTGGTGGGTTCTATCAGTTGCATATCTCTTCTGCGAGTCTGTGGCTTGTCTTTTCGCTTTATTTCCAATTAGTTACTCAACCATCCTGTCTTAAATAACATAGGATTATTATTTCTATAAACCCCCATAACCAGTGAAGGAATTAGAGCAGTTAACACTTTCTTCCATTTCTCCCTGTTCCACCTCTCAAATGTTTCTGTATGCTCATTTTTGTCCTACTATATTATAGTTACCATATTATTACTTCTCACTGTAGTACTTTTCTTTCAAGATTTATGACATGTAAATTTTGTACCATCACAATAATAATCCCACTCTTTCAGCTGAAGCTTGTCCCTTCCACACGTACTCTAAATCACCCTTCAGTTGTTTACACAATCATATCATATAATTGCTTTGAGGACAGGTGACACGTTTCCCAGCTCTCTACAGATTTGAGAGTGTCTTTCTGTCTTTCTGCTGCTTTTAAATGTGGATGACTACATGGTCGTGATCTTTAAGTCACATTCTTTTCTTTTTTCAAAACTCTTCTCAAGTCAGTTAATGCTGACAAGAGTTCTGAGGTCAGTAGTGTTTTTCCTTTGGGTCAGAGGTCAGCAAACCTTTTTCTGTAAAGGGCCAGATAGAAATTATTTTAGTCTTTGCAGGCCCCATGGTCTCTGTTGTGATTACTCAACTCTGCTATTGTAGTGTTAAAGCGGCTACACACGTGTAAACAAGAGTGTGAATGTACTCTAGAAAACTTTATTTACAAAAATAGGTAGCAGACCGGATTCAGTCTGTGTGCCATAGTTTGCTTTTAGATGATTCACTTCGATTTGCTTGTAGGTTCTTTTTTATACTCAAAGTTTAATAACTTTCCCCCAAGTACTTATTCTCTGTTAATAATTTTGGAAACATGGTTAGTCGTTCTCATCTTTGGAATTGCAATAAAGTTTTTGCCTATCAGTTAGAACAAAGGCTAAGTTCCTATACCAAAAAGATCTTAAAAATACCACGGTCCTTATGTAAAGGAGTGGTGACATACAAAATTATGCCTTTTTTAGGTAACAATGCAATAGGCAGTTGAGGCCTGCTGCAATGTCTTTGCCATCTGCCACAGGTGACTTTCCTCTCTGGGTCAAAGGCACATGGGAGTGTTCCCAGATAAAAAAATAGGACACCCAGTTCAACTGGAATTTCAGATCAACAATGAACACTTTCTTAGTATAAATATGTCTCATGCAATAAATGAGATATACTTACACTAAGTATTTTTTCACTGTTGGTCTGAAATTCCAGCTGAACTGCGTACTCTGTTTTTATTTGCTACCTCGAAGCAACCCTTATCTACAACCACCAGGAAGGGGGAGAAGGACTTGGAAGGCACAGGTCCAGTCCTTCTAAGAGAAGACCTCCGGAGTAGCAGACACTCCTTCCTGCCCACATTTCATTGCCTAGAGTTTAGACATGTGGCCATACCTACTTAGAAGGAATCTTGGGAGATGTAGTCTAGTTTGTTGATCATGTGCTCAGCGAAAATGGTATTGTTGCAGAAGAAGGCAAGAACAGCTCTTAGGGGACATTTAGTAGTCTGCCAAGTTATATCCTCAAATACTTTCTTAGTTTCATTAGATGTAAAGTCTTTGTTGGAGACATCAATTTCTCTAAATTTGATTTTTGCTCTTTGTCCTCCATGTTTCTCATCTCTTGTCTGATTACTTTAACTTCATTGTCCTTTTTCTCTGTATCTGATGTGCTTTCAAAAAGGTTATCATCACTGGGGCGCCTGGGTGGCTCAGTCGTTAAGCATCCGCCTTCGGCTCAGGTCATAATCCCAGGGGCCTGGGACGGAGCCCTGCATTGGGCTCCTTGCTCCGCGGGGAGTCTGCTTCTCCATCAACCTGCTGCTCCCCCTGCTGTGCTCTCTCTGTCGAATAAATAAATAAAAACCTTGAAAAAAAAAAACCCATAAGATTGTTGTCCATCCCACGATTTTTCTGCCAGACATCCCTTCTTTTTCTTTCTCATTTCTAATCCATTTATTACTTCTACAAAGGTATGATTTTTTTCCTTCTCGATGTCTTTCCTTAGCTCTTCCAACTCCTTTTATATCTCATTTATTCTCTTGTCATTTCACTTTTAATATATCATTTCTTTCAGGGTGTAAAACATTTGTCGCAATTTTTTTTCTGTTTATTATAAAGGGTGAGTTGTTTTCTATAATAAATCCTTTCTTTCTCATTTGATTAATATGCTCCTTTATTTCAACTTCTCTACACCCCCCCCATTTAAAAATGTTTACATCAGTCTTTTAATTTTCTTCCCATCCATCTTTGATCAGGATTTGCTATTTAGATTTTCTCTTTATATAAAAGAGAGTGGAGGAATTACTTTTGAGTACCTTGGACTTCCTGTTAGATCCAGCCTATGAGGAGCTTGGAAGAAAGCAAGAGGAGGGCTCATGAAATGTAATACAAGATTGGGCTCTCATGGTTGCAAAGTCTATTTTTTTTTCCTTTTATGTGGCAATTTTTTAAAATTAAAATTTAATTGAAAAAATCTTTTAGGAGAAAAGTTATGCAAGCCTGCATCTTTCATACTTAAGCCCAGATGTGAATTGCCACATATTCCTTCAATCTTTCCTGTCTGGAGGAAGAACTCTTGGTTGGTTGACTTTTGGATTAGTAGGGAATGCAGGCAATTACAGGAATAGAGGAATGGATTCTACAGTGCTAGAGAATATTAAAGGACACCCAAAGTTTTACTGAATTAAGTAATGGAGAGGTTTTTAGATGTCTCTCCAATTTCTGCTCCATGAAGATGAAAGTGAAAGCTAGCTCATTTTTTTTCATTCTGTTGAAAAAGGTTTGGTTGCTCGGGATTAGGTCTGTAGTATCAAAGTCAATTGCCAGCACACTTTCTTAGAATGGTTAGGACTTAGCTTTCTATTCCAAGATAATAAAAGTATATTTCAATTTTCCAGTAATATGGCTTTCTACCCAGATTGCACGGTATTTTCACAGGATGTTCTAGCTCATAAGTAGTTGGGTGGGTGGAGACATTTAAAAAACGTGTCTCATATTTTAAGGAAAACTGGAATGCTTTTAAATGAAAATCACGATTCTTAGGATAAAATAAAAACGTATATTTTTATGCGTGTTTTTTTTTAAATATAGAAATACAATCTTAATAATGCTGTTGAATATGACTACTGTACCACTGAAGTTTAATTATGGAGATGCTGGTGCTGAAAAAGAATTTGAATCTAGAAGAAAATGTTTGATACAAGATTTTGGATAAACTATGGGCTAATATTGTATAGTAACTGACAAAATGCAAGTGACCTTAACTTTTGGCATGGTGTTGTGGCCAGAAAAGCATCTCAGTCACCAGAAGTGAAGTTAAGTAGAGATAGGATGTAGCATTTCTGGAAGTTGAGGGAAGAACTCTCTTTTGGACAACTCTTATAATTTATACTCTCCATTTTAAGCATATGCACACAGGCATGTACACACATATTCTTGTACTCTGGAGAGTTGCCGGTCAGCCAGGAATTTCTTGAGGTATCACTATTTCTCAGTAATAGTGACACAACCATCATTCCATTCTTGAATCATTTTATAGTGATTTCTGTGTGTGAAAGTTGTAGTAGGTATTATGGGGGTCTGAGGAGAAGTAAAAGCCCTAGGAATCCTCCCCAAAGAAGTTTAAAATCTAGATAGAAAGGGAGACAATATTCAGTTACAGTTAAATGATAACATAAGATTGTTTATGATCAAGTAAGTAATTCATAGCAACAAACAAATAAACCAAAAAGAAAATCCCAAGCAGAATACTAGTCCAGGGGAGGAAAAGACCACAATAAGCTGAGGGCAGGGAAATTATTCAAAAATATCTATTGTATGTGGCAGTTTGCTAGGCCCTGTATACATTGAATTAAGTAGCATCACTACCCTTTAGGTTAGAAATTAATAATTGATGATAATCATCCTGGGGACAGAAAAAATGTCATATATCTAGCTAATGCAGAACATTAAATTAGTAAATCATTTACATTATTATTGTAAAATAGGTGAAGAAAGAAGAATCTTAGAAATCTTGTTTATTATGGAAAATTACTCCGTTCTCTTGATTACAGTAGTGAATGCCTTGTTAGAGAGGTGTGTTTTCTGGGACTGTTCAATTCAACATGAAAGTCTTTTTCCAAGAAATATTAGCAGGTAATGTGTCTTTTTACTGTTGTATGAAAAAGAAGTAAAAAGAAGTCCTAAAACTGAAAAAATGCTAACTCTTCTGAGGGTCATTGGTCTTAACTGCCGCAGACACATAGTTTTGCAAATGCTTCATCCCAAATTACACATTTCATCTGTGAAATTCACTGGCAAACACTTGTGCCTCCTAGAATTGCCAACTTCTATATTCAGAGTAGAAATCCTCCATAGTTTATAGCAGAATGACATTAGACCAGGGGTTAAGACACTTGGTTCTATTTCTGGCTTCGACATTTTTCGTTGATCATGGTTCACCACAACAGTATTATTATGCCATTAACAAAATCAAAAGTTATGTTTTAAGGATATAGTTTGCATCTTTAGAAATGTCTTGCTTACCTTGTCAGCATCATAGTGTACAAGATGGTCTTGTAGTTGTTATTAATATAGCTGTCTTAATTTCTGAGATTATTTCAAGGGAAACTCTAAGAAGCTAGGTTATTTTTTTTTTAAGATTTTATTTGTCAGAGAGAGAGAGAGAGAGAGAGAGCACAAGCAGGGGGAGAGGCAGGCAGAGGGAGACGTAGGCTCCCGCTGAGCAAGGAGCCAGATGTGGGACTCCATCCCAGGGCCCTGGGATCATGACCTGAGCTGAAGGCAGACGCTTAACAGACTGAGCCACCCAGGCATCCCAAGAAGCTAGATTATTAATTAGCTTTGCTCCAAAGAGGAAAATATTAGCTTTTCAAAGTAAAACAAAGGTAGAATTACTGTTAGCTCTTGCTTATCCATGATATTTAGGATAAAGAAGACTATCAAGATATCAACTGTGAAACCCACAGTTAATTCCAAACCTCCTTTCAGTTTACAGTGGTCCCCAAACCCATTGTTTTACCAAATATCTCACTGGAGCAGTTAACAAGTAGCCACAGGATTTAAGTTTGGCTCCTTTTCCTTTCTCTTGCCCTCCCTCTGGTGGAGGTGTTAATGAGTGAAATGCCCAAGATGGGCAGCTTGAAGGGAGCTCCAAGGGTTTACATTCTCCACTAATTACACCATCAGCCTTTGGAATGGCGAATGACTCACTGATGTCTGCCACTTTATAGATGCCCAGATAGTGTCCACTTTGGTCTGCTTAGAATACATCTAAATGAGAGCTCAAACCGATAATAAAATATTATTATAGCTCATGCCTTCAGAAAGGAACTGACCTAATTTTTAGCTGGGTTAAAACGTTCCTAGTAAATAACAATAAAATAAAGAGTATGAAGAGTTCCTAGTTGGGGAAACAGGATACACACCTGCTTTATAATAAGACGGTAATCAGAATAATGTTTTTACATTTTGAAAGTTCCTTCACTTGTATTATCTAGTTTGATGCTCTCAACAGCCCAGCTAGCTTGGGAAGGTGCTGTCACAGAGGTCCCAGGAGAGGGCCCAGATTTCCCCAATCTTAGTTCTGTGCTACTGTCTCTGTCCATTCAGATAGCCTCATACACATAGATACATATGATAGCAGTTTATCATAGTGATCCTTAAAAATATTCCCAAATTTTAGAACATCATGATCATTCCCATCCTAACAGAAATAAGATACATATAATGGCAACTTCTCATTATGGCTCTTAAAAACATTCCCCAATATGGAACATCATAATCATGCCTAACCCAGAGGTAAGATTAAATTAGTTACCCACAAAGCACAATAATTAGGACACAGTAAGCTAAGTAAAGGTTAGTTAATGCTGTTATTATTGTTAAAAAACATGGTAGAGGTAGTACAGTGTTGTGGAGAAAAGCATGGACTCTGGAGCTGACCCTCTGGGCTTATTCCTGGCTCTGTCACACAGTTATCTCATGAAGTTGTGTGTAGAGCTCTTGGAGGAACACCTAGCACAGAGGCCGTGCTATATAGATGGCAGTCAGTATTATTACTTGATAGCTCTAATACTTATACACGGAAGTAATAGTTTGCCTTAACTCACAAGGTAGATTGATGGAGCTAGACTGTAATCTTGAGTCTTCCATTTACCTTTTATAGAAATGTCTTTCTAGGTTATGTTATTTTCCTACAGTTTCTAAAATGTGTTTACCTCCTTTCATGTCTCCATCCATGGCCAATATTTACTCTCCTTTACCAAACTGAAAATCTTTTTCAAAATCAACATTTATAAAAATTTCCATTGCAAAAATCTTAACCCTAGATGTCCTCAGCTATGAAGACTCAGTTTAGCCATGCATGCTCATTTGCATTTGTAAGGAGCTGTTTTGTGCTTGAAATTGTTTTTTCTTTCTGGACATATTCTATAAGCCCACTAGAGGTACACTACTTGAACCCTGCATGTCTATTCACTTCTTGTTAATTTACTCAACAGTATCTAGAACTGGATACTGCTATAGCCCAGTGGGCTATTCAGTAAATTACCAAATGACTGGCAGGCATTTCCTCTATTTTCTCTCTCCCTTTCTTTCTTTTCTTTCTTTCTTTTCTTTTTTCTTTCTTCCTTCCTTCCTTCCTTCCTTTTCTTTCTTTCTTCTTTTTTTTCTTTCTTTCTTTTTCTTTCTTTCTTTCTTTCTTTCTCTCTCTCTCTCTCTCTCTCTTTGTTGTTGGCTGACTAGTTTTGTCAGGGGCTGTCACGAACATGCAAATTTCATGGCCATATAAATATGATCCAGTCAAAGTCTTTCCTCTAATTGAGGCTGAGGATTTAGTTGTATATTCTCAATTCTTGACACCTTCCACTCTGAGGAATATTAAAAACTAAGGCACAGGTATTCAGGCTCCAGGGAGTGTGTTTTTATTTGTTTGTTTGGTTTTTTCCTCATGGAGAAACAGGACCCCAGGCAGCGGGCGGGGAGCAGGGGATGGGGAGGTGTCTTAAAATCTTCAGGGGGTAGTGTGGTAAGAAGGAATAGGTAAGCAGACCCCGTAGCTTCTTGGTTTTGTTCCCTTTTTTCCCTCAGGATGGTGGTGGCAGCTGATCAGACACAATAGCTGGCAGTCCCCCGCTGGAGTGAGGATACAAATGACCCTCAACAGCACCAGCAGGAGGACTGGGAAAGAGAGTAGGGGTGTGTCTGGGAGAGAGTGAGGATGAGGGTGACAAGGTGACAAACGCCGCCGCTTCAGCGGGCTACCCCACTCCAGCCCCGGGAGGATGCGAGCGGGTCGGTGAGCCACCTCCCCGGGGGTGGTGGGGCGGGGTGGGGGGGTGGGAAGGGGAGACAGAGGGGCGGCGGCTTTTCCTACCAGGGGAGGGGCAAAGGGTGGAGGGAAGCCTGAGTCAGCAGCCCCTGATTGGCTCGTGTTCTCTCGTCGCGTCTCCGGATTGGGCCATTTGCAGCGGGAGATGTTGTGAGGCGCGGCGGGGCGGAGCGAGCCGCCCGGGGTCTGAGGCAGGCCCCGGAATGGGTGGGGAGGGGCTGCGGTTATGCTCTGGTCCCGGAGCCGCTGTGACCTGTAGAGTGGAGCGGCGCAGCCACCTTTCCTCGGTTCCCGCTAGTCGCGCCGACTTCATTCAGCTGTCTGCAGATTTAGAAAGGAAAAATAATTGAATGAACAACACCTCGCTGCGACCCCCTTTCCCCAACACGAGAAACTATTTTGCTGTTGGGCGTGAAAGGACACTCCCTTATTATCTTGAAGTCGCACGTCGCATCGCCGCTTTTTTCCTCTCCCGCAGCCAAAAAAAAAAAAAAAAAAAAAAGCCAAAACCAAAATATATCGCCAAGATCTGTTCCCCGCAGACTGGGACCTGTGACCCTTCAAATTCGCGAATCCAGCCATAGCATTGTCCCCCTCTCCGCCCCTGACAACCAAGCAGCTAGTCTTCTTCCCCAGTAGAAACCTCGGTTCCTGGCCGCTCCCGCTCTGCGCTCGGCCGACTGGAGAAGGCAGGGGAGGTTTTGTGTGGGCCTGATTTTGGGGCCGGGGGGTGCCGGCGGGCCACTGAGGGCTTGTAGGTCGGAGACGCCTTGGGAGGGGGTTGGCGAGTACCCCCTACCCGGGCTAATCCCCCTT